>NW_027413310.1:82951-101958 GCF_048544455.1 Silene latifolia
TATGTGATTTATTGTCATAAAACGAAAATACAATAAAGAAACGATAAAGCATTAGAAATAACCTCGGGTCCTTTGTGATGTGGCCTAAGAACAGAAATCAAAATAGATTTCCTCCTAATCGATACACCCAAGACCGTCTGAGACTATGCCCTTGTGCTAGAAATGTATTCTCTAATTGCCTTGCAATATTGAGAGAATTGTTGTGAGTTTTTGCTAGATGTGAGATCTAGGTTTAGAGAGGAAATGTTCTCCCAAAACCCTAATAATTTTACAAATGAAAATGATTAGGTTGCAATTGAGGAGAGGCTCTCCTTTTATTTGCTCTACTCGGCCAAACCGTGAGCCCTCTTGGGAAGTGGGCTTCCACTTCCTTTTAATTTTAACTCGTGGTCCGGTTCGTAAAGTGCTAAATGTATATGACGCGGTTTTATTATAAATCGTCATCGGTTATCGGTTATTATAACATCAACTAATAACTCGGATTAGTTGAAATATTAATACATGTCCGACAAAGACGATATTGTATAATTAATTCAATATACATTAATTAAATATAACCGTTTATATTTAATTTACGAATTAACTGTTTAATTCGCCTTAGCCCATTTTATTTAATCCGTATTAAATAAAATATCTCAACATCGCATTTTGACTAATTATTAGTCAAATAACTCGGACTAACTGCTTAGTCAATTTTCTGGCATCAACATGACTGTATTTTCATACCGTCACATCTCTCAAACATATCCTATAGGTGTGACTTTTAGGGACCAGTTGATCACCGCCATCTGTATGACAATAACGTCAAACTTATCTAGCAAGCCAACCGTTATTGATAAACGTGGACCAACTGATTATAATACAAAAGTATACCCTTTGATCCTTTTAGAGATTTATAAGTCCTTGCACTAACTGTAAAGGACACCAGCCCCAACAAGCTCCCACTTGTCCGTACAAGTGTATGTGCAATGACGTTATCCGCACTAACTGGAGGACACAGCTCCAACAAACTCCCACTTGTCCGTACAAGTGTATGTGCGATAACCGATTCTCATATTCATTTAAAATTTCTCCCACTCAATGTAAAACAATTTGCAGATCCGGATCCGCAAAGGTCGTATTTTACAATCGATCTGTATCTAGAGTGGTTTCCCCGACTAGAGAGTAACTCAACTGATAAAACGAATTCGTATTCGAGCATGGCCATGCATTTCGATTCTGACTCCTCGAGTGGCCCTGAGAAATATCGAGTACCTGATAAAGGCTGAATATTTCCTTCAACTCGACTCCTTCCGATCTAAGCACATCATGAAATGACCCAGAAAAAATCTACTTGGCCCCCTGTTACGGATGACCGTGAGAAAGAAACCAAAGTCACCCAAAATCTGCCTTAGTCTCAAGAGACAGTCGATTGTCAAAAGAATCGACTTTTAGGATCACCATGGAGGTCCTATCCACGACCGGGCACCGAATGTTATAAAACATTTAGGACTCCACGTCGATGTCATAATTGTGTCCTACGAGATATCCGTATAAATCGCCTCTGTGATTGGTCAGTCAACCTTTTGACTTATGGCTCGTTGAACCCACCATCAACCAACGTCACAAAATAATTACCTTGAGTTATCAGCTCACGTGGGCAATTAAGGACCAAAAATATAATGTTTGTTCAGTTCACTTTGTGGTGTTCAAAATTGTCGTACAAATCCACATGAAAAACAAAATATATAAATATCAAAACGATGATGTCGTATAGAGTACAAAAGAGAATGAATCTAATCCATAAAAGAGTACTACAACTTAGGAACACGTTTAATTCCCATGGAATTAACGTGCCCTTCATGCTTATCTTGTCGTAATGGTTTAGTGAGAGGATCTGCTATGTTATCATCTGTAGCAATCTTTTCTATCACTACTTCCTTTTGCTCCACGTAATCTCGGATTAGATGAGCTTTCCGTTGTACATGTCTAGACTTGTTGCTAGACTTTGGCTCCTTAGCTTGAAGATGACACTCTATTGTCGCAATGATAGATGGTGATCGGGTCATTCGAACTAGGCACTACGAGATAGTCCTTGTAAGAATTGACGCATCCATATCGCTTCCTTTGCGCTTCGACGCGGCATAGTACTCGGACTCGTCATAGAATCTCTGTAACACTTTGTTTGGAACTCTTACGGTGACCGCAGCGCCATTAAGAGTAAAAACGAATCCAGATCGAGATTTTGAGTCATCTCGATCCGTTTGGAAGCTAGCATCTGCAGAATCGGTTGCGCATAGCTTTCGATCGCCTCCATAAGTCAATGCCCAATCTTTAGTCCTCCGTAGGTACTTAAGAATGTTCTTGACAGCCATCCAATGTGATTCACCTGGATCTTTGTTGGAATCGACTTGTCATACTCAATGCATATGCCACGTCCGGACGTGTGCATATCATGGCATACATGATTGATCCTATAGCCGAGGCATAAGGAATCCGTGTCATGCGCTCTTTCTCTTCCGGTGTCTCTGGTGCCTGAGACTTGCTCAAATGCACCCCTGGAGCCATAGGAAGAAACCCCTTCTTGGAGTTAGTCATCTTTGAATCTCTCTAGGATTTTGTCTATGTAAGACTCTGATCGAGAGATAACATCCATCGTGATCTATCTTGATAGATACGGATGCCCAGAATTCTTTGTGCCTCACCTGATCTTTCATCCGGAAATGGTTTTTCAACCATACTTTCACCGTAGTTAAGAGAGGTATGTCATTCCCAATCGGGAGTATGTCATCGACATACAATATTAGGAAGACAATCTTGCTCCCACTCGACTTGATATAAAGACATGGTTCCTCGACCGATCGAGTAAATCCATTTTCTTTAATCACTTGGTCGAAGCGATGATTCCAACTCCGAGATGCTTGCTTAAGTCCATAAATGGAACGCTTAAGCTTGCATACTTTCTTAGGATGTTCGGGATCGATGAAACCTTCGGGTTGTACCATGTACAACTCTTCCTCCAAAAAACCGTTTAAGAAGGCGGTTTTCACATCCATCCGCCAAATTTCATAGTCATGAAAAGCGGCAATCGCTAAGATAATCCGAATGGAACGCAAAGATGACTACGGGTGCAAAAATTTCATCGTAGTGCAAACCTGGCACTTGGGTGAAACCTTTAGCAACTAGTCGTGCTTTATAGATATCTTGTTGACCTTCCACAGAATGCTTTATCTTGTAAAGCCATTTGCATTGAAGGGGACGAACCTTAGCAGGTAAGTCAACAAGATCCCATACGTTGTTCTCATACATAGAGTCCATCTCGGATTGCATGGCCTCAAGCCATAGCTTTGAGTCAAAACTAGTCATGGCACCTTTATAGGTTGCAGGTTCACTACTCGTTAAGAGTAGAATGTCATCTATGTCATGTTCCTCGACCATACCAATGTATCTGTCCTGGAGGAATAGAGACTCTTCCCGACCTTCTAGGTTCCTCGGAATATTCACCGCAGCCGGGATTGAAGTAATTGGTTCCTCCAATGGTTGCTCGGTATTTGGTTCAGGAATCTCCGACAGGTCGAAGGTTCTATCACTCTTTGCATTCTCGAGAAATTCCTTCTCTAAGAATGTCGCACTAGCCGCAACAAAAACACGTTGTTCGGTTGGCGAATAAAAGTAATGACCAAGTGTTCCTTTAGGATAACCTATAAAGTATGTCTTGACCGATCGCGGGCCGAGCTTATCCTCGTGTCTCTACTTGACATAAGCCTCGCAGCCCCAAACCCGTATAAAGGACAAGTTAGGGACCGTTCCCTTCCATAGTTCATATGGAGTCTTGTCAACGGCTTTAGACGGACTTCGGTTAAGTATTAGAGCAGCTGACAGAAGAGCATAACCCCATAATGAGTCAGGCAACACGGTGTGACTCATCATGGATCGAACCATATCAAGTAGTGTTCGATTTCTCCGTTCGGACACACCATTCAACTGAGGTGTTCGGTGGAGTTAATCGTAGGGCAATCCCACAGTCCTTAAGGTGTTGATCAAACTCGTGAGAAAGATACTCGCCACCACGGTCCGAGCGCAGTGTTTTAATCTTTTACCCAGAGAGGTTCATGCACCCGATTCTGGTATTCCTTGAATTTCTCAAAGGATTCACTTTTGTGTTTCATTAAGTAGACATAGCCATATCTACTTAAATCGTCCGTGAAAGTGATGAAATACCTATAGCCTTCTCGTGCGGTGATTGACATAGGCCCACATACATCCGTATGTATGAGTCCTAATAGGTCGCCATGCGCATTCCAACACCTTTGAAGGAAATTCGAGTCATCTTACCGATGAGACATGATTCACACGTGCCAAATGATTGAAAATCAAAGGCCGAGATAGCTCCATTCTTTATGAGCTGTTTTACGCGTTTCTCATTAATGTGTCCCATACGGCAGTGCCATAGATACGTTTGATCTTTGTCACCAACCTTTAACTTTTTATTCATTACGTGTAATATTTCGGTGGGTCGATCTAAAACATAAATTCCGTTCATGGAGACTGCCTTGCCATAAATCATATCGTGTAATGAGAAAATGCAAGAATTATTCTCTATTACAAATGAAAAACCAAGTTTGTCAAGTGCAGAAACTGAAATAATGTTTTTAGAAAGACTGGGTACATAATAGCAGTTATATAAAAATAACTCAAATCCGCTAGGAAGCTGGATCACGTATGTTCCCCTCGAGACGGCAGCCACTCGTGCTCCATTCCCGACACGCAGTCCACCTCACCCTTTACGAGGGGTTCGATGTTTGAGCCCCGCACATGATTACACAGATGAGAACCACAACCAGTATCTAGTACCCAAGTTCCGTAACTTACGTGGTTAATCTCAATCATATGAATAAAAGTAGAAGAGGAAGAAGACATACCAACAGGTTTAACGCGACCTGCTTTTATGTCCTCATGATAAACAGGACATGTACGCCTCCAATGCCCAGTCTTGTGGCAATGATGGCATTCCATGTTTTCCGTCTTGCTCTTTGTCGTGCCTGATGAGTTACTTGCCTCACCAGGCCCACTCTTACCTAACCCTGACTTCTTGAACTTCGGTTTGCCTACTGCTAGGTCTGCTTGAGCTTTGCCCTTACCCTTGCCCTTGTTTGTCACAACGAGAACATCTTGTTTCATGCTCCCACTGAACTTCATGTCCTTCTCGGTCTGTACGAGAAGGGAGTGCAGTTCATGGGGACTTTTCTTCAAATCATTCATATAGTAATTGGCCCTAAAGAGCGCAAAACCATCGTGGAGTGAATGAAGCATGCGGTCAATCACAATGTTCTCGCTGATTTTACAATCAAGCGCCTCCAGTCTCTCGACATTCTCAATCATGCTGAGAATGTGTGGGCTAACCGGTTGGCCCTTCTGGAGTCTCGCATCAAAGAAGCGAGTGGTATGCTCATAGGTCACGATTCTCGGTGCTTTCGAGAATTCCTTGGTGAGCGTGGTGAAAATCTTATTTGCACCTTGGGCTATGAAGCGTTTCTGCAAATTGGATTCCATTGCAAAAATGAGTACGTTTTTAATCGCACCCGCTTCCATGACGAAGTCGCTATACGTGGAGACCTCGTTAACTCGAGCCGTGGGACCTGGGGCTGGCGGGAGGGGCTCGATCGGATACTTGAGCTTCGTCGCGGTGGCGGCATTCCGTAATGCCGCCTCCCATTCCGCGAAGTTTGATCCATCATTCTTGGTGTAGTAGACCGATTCATCCGATTCATAAAGATCCGAAGCCGGACTCTCGGTCCAATGTGGCACTTGGCATTGGGTCATCGAGGATGCCGACCATTAAGTTATTAGCGATTTAAAAAACGTGATCTACGCTGAAAAGAAAGAAAAACAAAACGAAATAAGCAACTCATCGAGGTGATTTAAGTCTATTAAAATTCATTTTAATCGTGTAGACTCATTGCACTTGCATAATTGATCTCCTTCAAGAATAATACAAGTGATCCCAAGACTGGTTTCCGTAAATTGATAAGCCAATGTTTAGCTAGTTCTTCCGTAAGAACTCTTGGTCGATAGATTTCCGTAAATCCTATCTATAGTCCACCATAATCACAGGATCGCACGAGTGACCATAGTGTTGAGATAAAATAGGTCAATCGGTTCCAACTTACCCGACGTAGAAGGGGTCATATTATGTCTACCGACGAAGAAGGGATTCATTGGAGTTTGACCTATAAAGACTATTCTCAATTTTTGGTTATACGAGGAAGATCCCATCAACTTAGCTTTAATTCATTTTAAGTGAACGAATAACTAGCATTACGTGAATGAATTAACTTAGGTGATGGCTTAAAAATGATCGTGTGACATAAGAATGTCAAAGAAAACTAACGCGTGACCTCTATATGAGTCAGTTTTCATGCAATTATTAGGTGGTTTGGTTTTTAGGCGGAATATGATGCAATCTATCGTTACGAAAAATAAATAAAAGAATGCAAAACGTAAATAAAAATTCCTAGTGTGGCCTATCCTAGTAAAAAGAACATAATACAACTTTGGAATCCACCGTTGGACCCGAGAAGCTTGTCTTGATGTTCCATCTTTTCCATGCAGCGGGAGTGAGCATCCGATCTCCATCTTTGGTCTTCTCAAAATTACAATTAAAATTTACAAAATATAAACCTATTTACATTCTAAATAAAACTGTAATTACAAAAAAAAAAAAAATGGAGATACGAGATCTCAAAATACAACCAAGACCGTGTTCCATCATTACGGTAACACGTTCTACTAAGGCCACACTAAGTTACAACCGTTTGTAAAAAAAATAAATAAATACGTAATTAAAAGCATTCAAGGCATTCAACAATAACGATAAAAAAATGCATCAACTAAATTAAATTTATTCGTGACATAATTCCGTAATTATGTTAAATTTATCCAAACCACCTCTAATGATTAAAATTATATGACAAAACCGCTTTAATCAACTTAATTTTAATCCGTGATAATCCGTTACTTTAAATCGTTTTAAAATAACTAAATGGTACGTGAGTGAACCGTTTCACTATCAAGCGAATGCACAAAATCCGTATTGTACACATTTTTGGCCGAAAAAAATAAAACAAATTTTTTTTTTTTCTTCTTTCACGTCTGGCCGTGAACAGTACCAATTTTTTTTTTTTTTTTTTTTATTTTGAAGCTAAAAGCCGAGAGCTCAAAAGGCCAAAAAAAAAAATCAAGCGCTAAAAAAACGAGCCTCATCAAGACAAACAAAATCGATTTGTTAAAAACCAATTGTAAATTGAACATAATCCGTATTAAAGCAAAATTACAATTGACATGATCTTCACATATTGTTATAATTATCGTTTAAAACAACAATACGCAAAGAACAAATCGAAAACAAAACAAAAGATCGTCTGATCTAGCAAGAACCGTGAGGCACGCAATTCAAGGAAAAAAAAAATAGAAAACAGGCCGTGAACAAGGTTAGGCCGCACGGTTTTCAAGAAAAAAAATGCCGTCACAAAAAAAATTTGTGCCGCACGGAATTTCAAGCAAACAATTTATCGATTCAATTCCGTTTGATGAAAAACACATAGAAAAATTTACGTGGCCTCGCTCTGATACCACTTGTGGGGTAATATCCGTATAATACCCTATAAAATTAGGACTATAACGCAAATTTTATATGTGATTTATTGTCATAAAACGAAAATACAATAAAGAAACGATAAAGCATTAGAAATAACCTCGGGTCCTTTGTGATGTGGCCTAAGAACAGAAATCAAAATAGATTTCCTCCTAATCGATACACCCAAGACCGTCTGAGACTATGCCCTTGTGCTAGAAATGTATTCTCTAATTGCCTTGCAATATTGAGAGAATTGTTGTGAGTTTTTGCTAGATGTGAGATCTAGGTTTAGAGAGGAAATGTTCTCCCAAAACCCTAATAATTTTACAAATGAAAATGATTAGGTTGCAAATGAGGAGAGGCTCTCCTTTTGTTTGCTCTACTCGGCCAAACCGTGAGCCCTCTTGGGAAGTGGGCTTCCACTTCCTTTTAATTTTAACTCGTGGTCCGGTTCGTAAAGTGCTAAATGTATATGACGCGGTTTTATTATAAATCGTCATCGGTTATCGGTTATTATAACAACAACTAATAACTCGGATTAGTTGAAATATTAATACATGTCCGACAAAGACGATATTGTATAATTAATTCAATATACATTAATTAAATATAACCGTTTATATTTAATTTACGAATTAACTGTTTAATTCGCCTTAGCCCATTCTATTTAATCCGTATTAAATAAAATATCTCAACATCGCATTTTGACTAATTATTAGTCAAATAACTCGGACTAATCGCTTAGTCAATTTTTCGCATCAACATGACTGTATTTTCATACCGTCACATCTCTCAAACATATCCTATAGGTGTGACTTTTAGGGACCAGTTGATCACCGCCATCTGTATGACAATAACGTCAAACTTATCTAGCAAGCCAACCGTTATTGATAAACGTGGACCAACCGATTATAATACAAAAGTATACCCTTTGATCCTTTTAGAGATTTATAAGTCCTTGCACTAACTGTAAAGGACACCAGCCCCAACAAACTCATCTTGCTTCGGACGAAGGCTAGAGCGGCTTCCCGTTGGTCGATTGCGTAGCAATTCTTGTAGGTGATTGATTAAGGTGTCCTCGTCGTATTCTGCCATAGTTTGGGTATATATGTGTGTTTTTTTTTTATATAATTCGAGAGCCTAGGTTCGTCTCGATTTATGGAAATCAAGAGCCGAAACTCTGATACCACTAATTATACGAATTTAAAGTTAGATATTTGTTGAATTAGACCTATAACCCAAACAATGGTGTTCGAACCCAAGACATATTGGGAAAGAACGAGCAATTACCCAAATACGCGTTTGAATAATAGCAAGAGCAGTTTGCTAGCAAGCAAGCTTTGAGAATTCTTATAAATTTTGTGAATGAATATTACAAGTAATCAAATGACTATAAATAGCCAAGTTGGAGAACCGTTTAGAGGCATCCAAAGGACCACTAATAATAGTCTCAATCAAGCTAATTAAGACCATTATTTACAGGCAATTAACACCCAAGTTAATGGACTAATTATAGCACAATAACAACTTTTATTAATGAACTAAAATAATAAGGAAAACTTAGCAGCATGAAATTATACGACTCCCTTGAATGTCACCATGCACAACCCACGGACCAACATAACCGAGGCAGTGTATCCCCCCATTCTAAGCACAAGGTCATTGTCCATCGAGCCATGAGTAACGTCACCATCGCCACCCGTATCAAAGGTAAAAGCTAGAAGGTATATTATTTTTTGTTTTCCCTTTACCAACTCTCTTTATCAACCATAATTCATTTGTCGATAGCTCGAATTATACTATTTTAGTCCTTCCTAATTCCTGGTTCTATAAAATTGGTACCAATTTTTTTCGATCTTCGACCTTTATTGTTCTCACCCCGACTTTCCAGAACACTCGATCAAAGTATTCTTTTCTTAATCTTTCCTAAGAGAGACTAAGAGAGAACTTCAAGTAGATAACTATCTCAATGATCAAATGATCAACATGCCGGAGTTTTTCATGTACTTACTAAATTAAATCAATAACGAACCCGTAAAGCAGTAAAGCGTACCTTTCCTTGTCTAACTACCTCGTAACAAGGCTCATTCACATGTATATAGGCTGCGTACATGAATCTCTGAATGTCCAACGGAACCAAGTATTTAGCAATATATCTTGTTCCAGCCATGTTATAAACTTCCTTAAAGACGCCATCTAAAATTTGATTTTTCCAAGTGCATTTGTGACGGGTTCCATAAGTTCCACTTCGACTGAATTCCTTATTCAAACCAGACTTAATTATCACATTTCTGTCCATCAGATCCTTTAGATTCTTAATAAACGCGACGCGGTCAGGAGCAGTCCAAATCCATGGATGGTCTAGAAGCCATTGAGCAGGTACATGTCTCCTACAACATTAAAACATAATTTGATATGTTAGCAGCAAAAGGGGTAAAACTTTAACAAAGTAAAACTTTAACAAAATTCACATTATGAATTATGAATATAGAACTTACAATTTGATGGGATTACAAACTTCATAAAGTGGAGAAGCTCGGCCGGTAGGTTATAAGAGTTGATGGTGGGATGTGCATCACCAAATGGAAGGCCGATAATAAAGAACATCTTATTTTTTAAGGTGTAAACATCATCCATTTTAACTGCTAGAGGATCTAGGGTAGGTAGAATTCTGCCCTCCCCGTGTTTGGTGAAATAAATAGAATTAGTCAGGTCACCGCAACACAAACTCCCATTTGAGAAAACGTACAGCAGCCTCGTACCTCTAATCACGTCTCTTCAAAACCAAAATTAACTAATTAGTAAAATGTAAAGAGTCCTAGTTTGATCGAGTTAAAATTTAATTCAAAATCTAAACTAACAGAGAACAAACCTTGATATATTAGTAAAAGAATCCGCAATATCATCCCACCATTTTTTCTTATCCTTTGCACAAGAGGGGTTACTTCGAAACTTCTCACACCTCTCTTGAAAATAATAATCTAAAGGCACCCCATCTTCGCCGGAAATCAGAAATTTTGAGCCAGCATAATCTACCATAGATTCCACAGGGAGTATATATTTATTAAACTCGTTCTTTCTGAAACCCTCTCTTAGACATTATAGGTTCTTGAAATCCTGATGTTCTCTAGATTTGATAAACGTTTTACTCAATTTAGCACAGGAGTTCTTCATTGTTCCGGAGAAGACACTATCATTAAACACTACAACAATTCACCACTTGCGCCACGTTATAATTCGTGGCGCAAGTGCCAAATTCCCGTGGCTAAACGAATTGGCCACGGAAAATATTCCGTGGCGCAAGTGGCTGTGGCTACTAACTAGCCACGGGAAAAACTAAGACGTGGCAAACATCTACTTTGTTTGCCACAGATTTCTCCGTGGCTAAAAATCGTGGCAAAAAAATTATTCCCGTGGCTATAATTTTAATAGCCACGGGATTCTAACGTAGCAATGTGAAAAATTCCCGTGGCTAAATGTTTTGAATGAAGTATTGTTTTCCGTGGCAAAACATTTATTTCTCGTGGCTAATGCCTTTTAAAATACAATATAATAGCATGGCAAGATATATATTTTTCCGTGGCTAGCCGTTTACTAGCCAGTTTAAATCGTCGAGGCTTTTTTTTTTTTTTTGTGGCTTAGCTTCAGATGATCTTAACCATCATACTTAACAATCATAGTTATCAATACAAAATAACAGACGTGTGATTTAGACAAATACGTGCAAAACAACACCTTGATATTACCAAAGTATTTCATCAAATATACAATGTCTTTAATCAAACAAAAAATTACACAAAAATTCATAGCAATGAAAAAAAAGTTTTAGATTATTTAATATGAATTTCTGCTTCAAACTGGTGTTGCTCTGCATCAACTCTATGAGACGAAAATTATTAACCTGTAAAATTAATAACAAAAACGTTATTAACCTTAAAAGAAAATTATAAACATTGAAAGTTTACATCACTTCTTATATCTCTCTTCATATCAATAAAGACAAACCTACGGTAACGTTTTTCTTACTTTAACTTCTATGATAAAAACTTCTTTCAAGAATTCCACAAACTTTTTCTCCCAAACTTGCTCCAATCTTTGCATCAACTTCATTTTCTTGTTCTTGAGCTTCTTTTTTTTTGGCTTTTGAGTTGTTCTGCATTTTTTTATTAGTATTTCCACCTCTTTTTTAGCTTTTTCCAAATCATATGTCATATTTCTTTTACCTCTCATAAATAAAAACGGGTGGTAACAAATATAATATTGATTCATGTACCATTCGTTGTGAAAAGATTAATCAGTGTACGTATATAAGTATATTTTCAAGCATGATCTTTGTTATTTTTCAACTACACTTAATGGGGAGGATTAAGCCGCCTTTGATCCTATTCGCCCTTAATGTCCAATTTCTTATGAAAGACAGCCTTAGAGCAACTACAATGGTAAGAAACAATCAGCTAGCTTGACAAATCCATAAGCTACAACCATTCTAAGCTAGTAAACGATTTCAATGATTTAGTTAACTTTAATATTAGCTTGATGGGATCCACATGTCAAATTATTTTTCCATAAACATAAAAAAAATTGTTGGAACAAATTTTCTATTGGTTGATTGATAGTTGTGGAGCCATATAAGCAAGTAGCTTAATGAAGCAACAAGCTTAAGCCAAGCCAATCTTCATGGCCTTCTCCAATGATCTAGCAACTAGCTTGCAATTTTAAGAAATTGCAAGCAAGTCTCTAAGCTTCACCATTGGACTTGCTCTTACACCCTTACACATCTTATCGTATTATAAAACATTATGCCATTTGACGTGAATGTTTTTATAGAAGTTTCATACTAAATTGTTGTACACAAGACTAATTGATCGTCATACTCCCTCCATTTAGGTCATTTGTTTACCTATGATTTTGCATAAAGATCAAAGAGAGGGGAGGGGACCATTTATGGTACCGCTATTAAGTGACAAGTGCACAATATGTTATGTAGATGATCAAATTACCTTTCAAAAATTTCTCACTATAAAAAAGGTAAACAATTGAATGAGATACACATAAATAAGATAGGTAAACAAATAATTGACCGTGACGACGAGAGTATTAGTATATTTGAGCCTAGCTTACCAAATTAAAGTTCTGTTGTATTTTAGCTCTACAAGAGCTAGTTGTATTAGAGATTAGTGGCTTATAGTTACTCGGTTGTATGCGTGGCTTAATAGCAATTGTTAGTTGCTCACTTGCTTGTTAGTAGGAGTAGTTTATATTTAGTACTCTGCTGGCTATTTATTTTGTATTTCAAATCTAGTTATAATTATAAGGCCACATGGCAAAAAAATTTACAATGTCTACTTGGTACTCATATTTAGATTTTGAATAGGTTGGTCCGAGCTAGTTGTTTCTAATTTGTATAATTTGTCAAATATACTCTTCAATCTTCAATCTGCATGTATTTTACTTACCGTATTTACCGAACATGAGTTCTCAAATTTATAAGTACCCCATAGTAGCTATAAATTGTTTACTTAAAATGAACTCACAATACAACTTATGGACTCAGATAATTGTAATTGTAATTGCTGCTAAAAACTCCATGAGGAATACCTCTTTCTAATTAAAAATTACTGTTTATAAAACTCCTTCTAATTAAAGAGAAGGCCAGAAGGGTACTAAATAAAATTAGCATGAACTCAAAATACAACGGAGTACTAATCTTTAACATTACATTAACGGAGGTATTATCGTACCAAAAGGCTAATTATTTAGTTTTACTACTAATTTTTAGCTTTAAGATCGACAAAGGTATCCGTCGTAATTAAAACGGATCATGTATCATCCCACATAGGCATATAGGACAAATATTTTAGATATCCTAGTGCATTTGCTTTTGACTTATTCATCTCACATGAGCATATTTGACCTATCTTAAGTTTAAGACGGATATAGCGTCTTAAATAAGATTTTGCCTTAATGATAAAACTTGCTAATCTAGTATATATATAAAAGAGAGTTTTTTCGAGCGATTCTAGAGCGTCCACATCATCAGAAATTAATTTAGGAAAGTTTCATAAATAATATTTTCCACATAAAAAATAAAGTGAAAAATCTTTTAATTATTATAATATCTATATTTTCTATTTTATATTCATGAGAAGTTTCTAATTTTTATATAAAAACTTTGACATTTCATTTGGCAAAAAAATGTCGTTATAAAAATTATGAAGATAATATAATTAGATTCGCGTTAAAAAATGCTTTCATTAGAGTATAGATTTCATATGATTTGCACGTATTAAAGATGATGTACTTCTTAATATGTTATATGTCCCACATTAAAAAAACAATGTTTCGCACCAAAAAAAAAAAAAAAAAAAAAAAAAAAAAACAATGTTAGTATGGTGATTATAATACGTATAAATTATAGAATTGTCCACATCGAAAGATTAACATAAGGTGGGTGATCCTATGATTATAAATATGAGTCATCATTGGAACCTATATACCAACCAAAAACCATTTGAGCCTCTTAAGTATTTTTATGGAGAGCTCTTAAGAGTTTATATCATTATCTTCATAGTATGATATATATATTTTTTATATTATGTCCAAGTGATGTATATAATTTTTATATAAAAACTTATACATTTCATTTAGCAAAAAAGTAACATAATTTTTTTTTTGAAATATTTTATAATTAGATTCGTGGTAAATAAATGCTAGCATTAGAATATAGTATCATATTATTTGCACATATTTTAATTATGATAAGAAGTTACAATTATATAAAAACTTATACATTTCATTTAGCAAAAAAGTAACATAATTTTTTTTTTGAAATATTTTATAATTAGATTCGTGGTAAATAAATGCTAGCATTAGAATATAGTATCATATTATTTGCACATATTTTAATTATGATAAGAAGTTACAAAAATATACTATACGAATATTAATAAATAGTATAGTATTTGCTTATTATTATTAAACTGGTTTGATGTCGAATTAGGTGCGAAAAAGATGGTGTATTTCTAAGTATTTTGTTTGTCCCACATTGAAAAATTATGTAGGTGTGGTAAATATACTACATATATATAGTTGAATTATCCCACATTAGAAGATTATGATGAGGTGAGGTATCACATGATTATAAATAGCCATATTTGAAACTTAGGGGTATCAACCCAAAATCTTTTGAATCGCTTAAATATTATCCTATAGAGTTCTTATAAGAGTTTGTGTTAACGACAAACCTTAATTACAACAATGTCATACAAATATTAATCACATATATATTTTAAAAAGCGATTATATATTACTATATTAGTGATATTATAATGTTTATTTTAAAACAATCGATAGTATAATAACTTTATTTAAGAAAAAATAATAATTAAAAAATAAAATGGGTGCTAAATATATATAAATTGGTTATTAATATGTCATATATAACGATAATCTCTACACTAAAATAGAAAATCTATGAATTATATTACAATCAAGTGTTGCATAAAAAGATCTTGAATCCACAAACAAATCAATAATGAGCTTTTTTACTTTGATAAATAGTAAAATTAAATCTTTTTAACTTTCAAATATAGGTAATTATTATTATGCCTCATTACATTTGAGTAACTAAAACACATCATAATTTTTAACTATTAATCAAATCGCACCAGAAAAAGAAAATATTTTGCATTTGTTTATAAATTTTATTGCTCCCTCAATTACATCTTAAAAGTCGTGTTATGAAAAAAAATGTAATTTAAATAATATCATTTGTAAATATTTTAATTATGACAAAAAATGGAAAAAAAAACGTACGAATATAAATAGATAGTATAGTATTATCTCATTATTTAATCGGGTTAGATATCGAAATAGGTGCAAAAAAGATGGTGTACTTTTTTGTGTGTTATTTGTCCCACATTGAAAAATAATATAGGTGTCGTAAAAATACTACATATAAATAGTTAAATTGTCCCATAAGGTGGGGTGATCCTAAAAATTAATTTAGGAAAGTATCATGAAAAATATTTTTTGATGTAAAAAATAAAGTGGAGAATCTTTTAATTATTATTATAATATTTATTTCCTATATTATATTCAAGTGATATTTCTAATTTTTATATAAAAACTTTTACATTTCATTTGGCAAAGAAATATCGTTAAGAAAATTATGAAAATAATATAATTTGATTCGTGGTAAAAATGCTATTATTAGCGTATAGATTTCATATAATTTGTACATATATAAAATTGTGTACTTCTTAATATGTTATATGTCCCAAATTGAAAAATAATGTAGGATTATATAAAATTAGAATTGTCCCACATCGAAAGATTAACATAAGATGTGGTGGTCTTATGATTATAAATATGAGGCATCCTGGAACTTAGATATCAACTCAACATCTTTTGCGTCTCTTAAATAAATTGTTTTGACTTTTAATCATATCTAAATAAATTAATAGACATAAGATGTAAATATTAAGACCTTATAACCATTTTTTTGTTACTAAGTTAATTACCCCGTTGCAACGCACGGGCATCCAAACTAGTTAGCATTAAAACATTAAACATCAATAATCAACAAACATAAGTCCACCAACATAGTAGTACGATAATCAACAAACAAACAAACAAATGTTATCATTTAAATCAAGAAACTATAATAACACCCATCAAACATTAGTAATCAAAAAAGGGCTCTCGTTAACAAATAGCCTTTTGGTACAATGATAATTAGCCCCATCAAACATAAAAAAATTCATATCACGTAGTAAGAGAATTGAAAAAATTGTCAAAAAATTTCATAGTAATCCGATACCCGCTATTAGGGCTCTTATGAATTCATTGTAATCCGATGGATAACAGTAATCCGATTAACAACACTAATCCGAATAGCAATCAATTAATTCATAGCAATTCAATTAAGTAAATAAAAACTGATTTCAAATTAAAAATTAGGGCTATTGTAATTACCTTTGGAATTAAGATGGTGGACGACGGTTCGTGTCGAATTCAGATGGTCAATGAACTTAGGCAGGTTCTCCCGATTGTTGCTAGTGGTTCACGTGAGGGATTGAGTGGCTGGTTTCATGGGGACTTCGGGAGAGTTATAAATTCTGCTTTTGGTTTCATTTTGTTGGTGCGCTGCTTTTGTTTCATTGTAAATGTTTAATGTTTCTGTCTTGTGGGTTTAGAACGACACAAATATTATCCTACAATCAGTTGTATAGTAGCATTATATAATCGCCTCAAAGTTGTTGAGCTCTTACACGAAGTTGTTGAGCTATTTTACAAGTTTTTGAGCTATTTTACAAAGTTATTGAGCTTAATAATTATTTTGTTAAGCTCAATAGTTTTGTATTATAGCTCGATAATTTTGTTAATAGAGCTCGATAACTTTATAACAAAGCTCAACTACATTGAATAAGTTGTATATACAACCAATTGTATAATACATTAACTGTTAGAACGAGTATATTAACCTTGTTTTCATCCCTTTTTTTCACATATTATTTGATATGGTCGGTTATTGAATTCAACTTTGTATTCGGCTGTCAAATTTAATAATTCTCTCTATTTCATTTATTTGTTTACCTTAATGTTTGGTACGAAGACAAAAAACAGAGGAATGGACTAATTATTGGATAATAAATGGAACAATTGAGTGTGGAGGATCGAGTTATCCATCAAAGGTAAACCCGACAAAATTGACTCGACCGGAATTTGACCCGATCCGAATAACCTGACTAAGACTCGACCCGACACCCGAACTCAAGACCTGAGCTTGACCTGAAACCCGAGACCCGACCCACTATATCCGGAATCTTATTGTTGTAACTGATTATTATCCAAGAATAATTTGATAATAGTTTACCCGAAAACTAGAAACCGAAATAACCCGATCCGACCCGAAACTAACACAAAGCCGGCAAACCCGAAATTGACACGACTTGAACTGACAAACCCAAACCCAACCGGGTTAATCCGATTGCCAGGTTTAAATCTCAAAAGTGTTTCTAAAATAGAAAGGTAAACAATGACTCGGACGAAGGAAGTAGTAAAAGAATACTTTGAATGCTAATAAATTTACGCTGAGTGTCTGAATCGATTGAATTCTTTTTCTCGTCATTTATTTCGACGAGATGAATGTCATATTCCGGATCTATTCCGGATCTTGACCAAGTATTTTTCTTAAAAAAAGGTGGCCAACTATTTATTTAAAAAAAGGTCTCTAAAGCCTTCATTTTTATCTTTTGTGTTTTTTTTACATGATATTGACTTAATTTTTGTTGAATTTGATACATTAAAAATGATCATATTCATTAATAATATTTATGATAACTTTATATTTTTTTTGGACAATAAGTCAGTTTTGATCGTGTCGTATTGAGTAAGTTGGGGTCGGGCCATACATGTTCACAAGTTCATATATATAATAACCGACTTCGAAAGTGCTAACATTACAACTCTGTATATTTGTCATGAATTTCTCTCTTAACGTAAGACGTTATTTGTTACAACATGGTATATTCGTGGCTAAGACAATTTTTTTTGCCATGGTGAGCTTTATTCGTGGCTAAGATAATTATTTGCCACGACCAGTCTCATTCACGGCTAAAGAAGTTGTTTTTGCCACGGGTGTGGCTTAATTCATGGCTAAAAGCACAATTTGCCACGGACGTGGCCATAATTCGTGGCCCAAGTGAATATTAGCCACGGTTGTAATTTTCTCATGGCATAACTTTTCAAATAATTTTATCCTATATTTTTTCCCGTGGCTAAGTAAATTTCCGCTACGAATTACAAATTTCCGTGGCGTAATTCGTGGCGCAAGTGATGATTTGTTGTAGTGAAATTTCGTAATGATTTCGACATCAAAAGAGACCACAAACGGTTGGAGTGCTGATTCTTCTTCTGAATCACTTGGAGCATGATCCAACGCGGCAGTTTCTTCTTGAAACAAATTTTTTTCTGTAATCCGAACCACCGTCAACTTTTTCTGTATTTGAACCACTATCAATTCCCGGCTGAAGAACTTGGAATGCTGATTCTGAAACACTTGGAGCATGATCCGACCCGGCAGCAATAATTTCAGTTTCTTCTTGCGACACTCCTTTTTTTGGATTTGAACCGTCGTCAACTTTTTTAGGATCTGAACCAGCCTCAGTTACGGGCGACAAACTTGCAAGGGAGGCAGTTGCCATTTTTTCTGAGAATTTTCTGTATCTCTGTTTTTTTCCTGCCCACGGTTAATTCAGCACAAATATCAAACCACTCTCTTGCCTTATCATATTCTTTCTCATCACAATAGCCTCTCCTGCGAAACAACAAATAGTCAGCTGAGTACACATTCCATGGTTGAGCACGCTATTAAAGATGCAAAATTTTG
>NW_027413311.1:0-101429 GCF_048544455.1 Silene latifolia
CCTCAAGGGTACGGGTATTGGCTTGGATTTCAACATTGTCAGCGTATTGTTTGGCGAATTCAACTGCGACTTCATCCCAGGTAGTAAGATTCTTCGGATCAAGGGAGTAGTACCACTGACGAGGGATCGGTCCCAAAGAGGACGGAAAGATCCGGGTGAAGAGCTCCTATTTGACTCCTTTAAAGGCCATGTAGTCTTTGAAGGCACGAATATAATTGAGCGGGTCCTCCACTCCTTTGAACTTAGGTACATCAGTTAGGGTAAAGTTGTCGGGTAATTGATCCCCAACAGGTTCGAATCTTCGGTTGTTCTCAAGATGGATATTGTTACCCCGAGCTAGGAGCTGTTCTTCCAAGAGCTTGAGCCTTTTCTCAGTTTCAGTCAAAGGTGGAGTATTATGTTCTCCAGCTTCTCTGTTTTCCAGGGTGTCGATACGGGTCTCGACACGATCCAGAGTGACCTTTAGAGCGGTGAGCAGGCTGGCTAGCTGAGAAGTCGTGACATCTCTATTGTTATCATTGTTGTTGCTATTGACAGACGAAGTTGAAGACAGGGCCATGGTTCCGAGGCAGAAAAATGGCTCACATTACAACTCAATCCGACACGGTTCAAAGACTGAACGCAGACAACACAAAGGACGAGACAAAGGTTATACTCAACAAGACGATGGGGACCGTGTATGGTTCCTCGATGCTGACTCGATTTATGACGTGACGGTGTTGACCGAACTTTTGACACGTGTCCAATGTAGCGGCGTGATGCCATTGGACGAGTCTCGTATAAGTAAAGACCCATAAGTACGTTTGCTTCAACTCGGTAGACACGAGGCGGGATTGGAATGGTGGACTGAAGTTTTCGAAAATAGAAATTTCCAAAAAGATTCATTTGTCGCTTTATGAACGGCTTCCGAAAATAGAGATCCCCGCAAGTCGGTCAGTTAAAAGGGTTGTCTTAAGTTTATTTGCAAAAGACGATTTGAGTTTGAATCGGCTCAGAAAACAATGTATTGTCTCCCAAGACGGTTTTTGAAATTCAAAATTGTATGTTTTGAAAATCGAGTTTGAAATGTTTGAAGAGGTATCGGGGACGGTGCATGGTCCTCGGGATCTCGAAAGTGTCTCAAGAAAAAGGTGTGTGCTTTTCTCGGGTTTTGAAAGAGCCATTGTCGGCGCGAAACGGGTTAAAATACGTGTCTAGAGGCGGCGATTATAACGGCATAAAAGGTGATTTAAAATGGGTGTAAAGAACCGAGTATTAAAATCATCATTACGACGACCTAGAAAGGCGTGTCGAAATAGGTTTGAAAATTGTCATTACGACGGCCTAGAAAGGCGTGTTGAAATGGTTATAAAAACCAGGTTTGAAAATCGTCATTACGACGGCCTAGAAAGGCGTGTTGAAATGGTTATAAAAACCGGGTTTGAAAATCGTCATTACGATGGCCTAGAAAGGCGTGTAACGGTCGGCAAAAGACCGAGGTTGAAATGGCCATTATAACGGCGCAAAAAGGTGATTTTGAAGGTTTGAAAATTACACGGAAGGACTTATGATCAAGTAGCACATAAGCACTCACAGTTCATTATATTATGCATTATGCTGACACGAGTTTTGGCTTAGAAGAGTGGGTTACAAACCAAGCAATCAAACCCCAATTTGCGAGAGGGATACCAATCCAAACAAAATGTGTAAGGAGGGTGCCCTAGCCTCGTGCTCGAAAGTGATGAAAGCTCTTTGACGAAACAGAAATGTGTGACGTCAATGGTATGCTTGACTCAATCGAGATTCGAAACGCGGGGATGAGAAAACTCACGCCGACGAGACGAGCCAATCGGTCGATAAAGGTTAGGTTGTGGGCCCGGACAAGGAACCCGACCGTGAGCGTAATATCAATTAATGCATTCCAACCAAGACCTCATTCGAGTCTCACCATCTAGGGATCACAAAGACGTAAGTGTCCTAGTTGTCCCCAGCGGAGTCGCCAATCTGTGGACATGGCCCACATGCAAGCCCAGCCGATTTGTGGACATACATCGGTCTTTTGAAAGCCACGCTCGGCGGCGTAAAAATAATTTCTACCGGATCGTTTTAGACCGTCGGTTTCGTCTCGGTAAGGGTCTCAAAACGATTAGAGATGTTCGGAGTCGCCACCAAGCATTTGTGGGATGCTTGGAACCCGTTCGAATCCACTTTATACCTTGGTCAAACGAAGTACAAAGCAATGTTTGACATAGGTACTAAAGATAAGGAATCGTCCCTCTTTAGCATCCTATCTCTAGAATGACTCTCGTACGCCCTGGATAAGGTCGTCCACTATCCAAAGTTTCTGAGTAAGAGGTGAAGGTACATATTGGGAAGCTCTTTAATCAGACACCCAATCCCGCCCGCGGTAGCGACCTCTACTGATGGATCTTGGTTGGTTGAATGCAAAAGTTGATAAAACGGTTTAAATGCATGAATGCGCATCCAATAATTTAAACCTAACATGTGATAGCTTTTTAAGTTGGTTGATTTAATTCAAGTATCAAGTATAAGATGTCGAGTTGGATTAATGGTTGATTTGCATGCAAGACGGAAATTAAAAATCCATTTACCGTATTAGGTTTATGGTGCCTAACATGATCCATTTGTCTTAGTAAAGCATTTTGGCAAACATGATTTTCGAATGAGAAAATAGTCATCTGATCCGTCCTATATCCGGGCTAACCGGACTTGGGATTGTCCAAGACTAATGCTGGAAAGGGAACAGGCCCTGTGCTAGGCGGCCATATGAGGCGCGAACATGCTGGCGGTGTAAGGGGGCCTCCCCTGGTTTTGGAAATAAGAAAGAAGGGGTCTGTTTTAGGCGCGAGTCAACCAACGGTTATATGCCGTGTTCTGACCATTTGGAAAACGTATTGAAAAATGGGTATTTGACCCGATTTGGTTTGAAAGAGTCGTTTAGACCGTATTTGTTGATTTGAAGAACGAGACTTGAATAATCGTCATTATTTTGATTATATTCGGTGTCGGGTTCGACTTGACAAGCTTGATATGAATAGTTTTGAAAATAAATATGAACTAATTGTTTTAAGTTCATTTGAATATAATTAGTCGATAATCATCATCGTACCCGGGTTAAAATCCGGCATGGTATGTAGAACCAAGGATGACTTTGTGTTGGTGACTAATATGCTTGTTTTGAAAATGTGAATAAATGATGAAAGGCTTTAAAATACCTCCCAAAATGTAAAGAAATAAAAGGCTTTAAAAACCTTTTAAATGTTATTAACCAAATATTATCATCGAAACACGGATTTAACCGTCATGGTATGAGGAACCAAGGGTGAAAAATGTTTTATGGTTAAAAACAAATAAAATAAAATAAATAGGTTTGAAAATATTTGAAATGGTAAAAACCGATTACAAATATGAAAATGGATTAAAGGGGAAAGACGAGAACAAAAACGGTTGAGTTCTGACCTGGGCACCCCATTGAGGCGCGAGCCTATGTGCACAATAAGGGGCTTCTGCCTCAGGCTAAAACTCAGTTTTGGCTCGTTTATCCCATGTTTTGGATCGTGTTATGCATGTTTTAGTATGTTATAGTCATAAAACAAATGAAGACATGATAAAAGAAGGATTTTTACACCCTCATACTTACATGTTTGGTTATGGCGAGAAACCGACGTAAATGTAACAACTCGTTTGGTCGGAAAAAGATTCGGTTTAAAACCGTTTTGGTAAGTAAAAAGAGTGTTTTATTAAGATTAGTGACGGTGTAGTGGTCGAAGTGGTCGGTCAAGTGATTTAATGCACGATGACGGTACCAAACAATGTGTAAGGCTTGTATTTACGATTGGTAGGTCGTAAATACGCGTCGGATTGTGACTTAAGAAGTCGAGTCGAGAATTTTAAGAGAGAAAAGAGGGGGCGGACACTCGCGTAAGTTCTCAAATGGGGGCATTTGAGGAGTATTTATAGGAAAATGAGTGGTTGTGTGAGTTTTGAGCGACGTGGCCACCTGGGCTGCTCAAAGAGGCGCGAGCCACGTCGCGGGTCTTCGAGTTGTCCTATCACTTTCACACAAGTGCAATCATGATTTGTTCTATCCTAGGATTTGTAGTCACATGTTTGGTACTTGACCATTCATGAATCCAGGAAATCTTAGTATAGAAGGCTTTGAATGTTTTTTTTTTGGTGGTTGACTCGGTTTGACTCGTTGTTGGAGTCGGGATTTGAATTTTTGAGTCGGTTTTTGGTCCGGTGTCGGTTTTGACTCTAGTTAGTGTCATTGCGACCCCGTCGTTGTGCATTAAACACTCCAGGTACTTTTGAAAATTTTTGAGATGTTTTATTTTCGAAATCGTTTTAAGTTTTATGACGTAAAGTTGTACACAAACTGTCGATCAAACGCCGCGATTCCAAAGCATGTTATAGTCCGATAATCATCGGGTGTTTGTTGGAGTCTCAACAGATACTGGATATCTACAATAACAAAAAGGTGTCCATGTTAACAAATCAATCAAGACCATCAACTACTAATGAACTTGACATTTAATTTATTGTTATTGTTAGATTAATTGTAAGGTTGCTAAATATGACTTAAAATTATCTTTTACTCTAAAGCTCATACTAATGTCATTAGATTGCCGACTCAAGTTACGTACTAAAATCCTATGTCTACCCAAATTCAAGTTAGTCCTACTCTATTTCTCAAGAAACGTAAAAAATTAATCCTATGTCTACCCAAATTCAATTTAGTCCTACTCCATTTCTTAAGAAATGTATAAAATTATTCGTTGACATAAAGGGGATTAAAAAGAATTGATATTTTTTTTTGAAATAACCCCAAAAGGGATACGATCTAGCTAAAAAATCGGCCTTAGCAACTTCCACGATGTGACAAGGCATAGTCGATCAATCGAGGAAATTACCTCCACCAAGCGTACAAGAATGAGCTAAATAATGAGCAGCTGTATTATAGTTTCGACTAACCTGTGACCATGTAACAAAATCAAAACAAGAACGTAAATGTAAAACTTCTTTGATGACTATATGAAAGTCACTCCGTCCACACGTGTTTCCTTGAAGAGCTTCAATCACATCTTTGCAATCGCTTTCGACTCGAACCCGCCTATGCTTCATCTTCATAGCTCACCTAGACCCACCAGAATTGCCTCAAATTCCGCGACCCTCACCTCGAAATCATGCCCGCGTCTCTCCTCCCAACCCCATAAAACACCACCCGTATCATCTCGACAAATGACACCAATCCTCACGCCCATCCCTAAAAAAAAAGAATTGATATTTTGGCTATTTAATTTTTCATGGACTACCACGTCACTTGCTTACCAATCCAATCACGTTCGTCCGTTCTTTAATTTATTATTGACTACTGCTCCTAAGATAAAATCCAAGTATCTCATGCATCTATTAAAAACAAAAGTACGCAAATCAATGTGCCGATAATTATTTTACTTTTTAAAATGAAGACCCGAATTTGAGTTTTTATAACGACTTTTGATGGTGACGGTATAGATCAGACTTATGAGATGATTATCGCATATGTTTCATTACTACTTACTCAACTACCTACTAATTTGGAGGGTGTAAAAAAACAATGTTCAGACTTACTCACTATTACATCATAACAAAAAATAATGTATGCTGCATCAAAGATGAAATTTTAATCGAGAAACCGTCAAAGACAAAAATTAATGCATCATCACATACAAACAACTCTGAAAACAACAACGAATTGGTTAGCTAAACAAATGAGATACACTAAAACAAAACAAAAATTAAATTTAGAACTCTATACAATGCATGGAAACGTATAAATAGTCAACGGACGCTCCTCTTCGTCCTCTTGGTTTGCGTTACGGCTGCGAAAATGAAACATAATATCATGAGTAAGAGAAATTATACTAAACCATATTAAGAAAAAAACAATAAGCAACCAAGATCACAATAATATTGTGCAAACCCTTGATTATAAAGATGTTCTAAGACGGCATATATAGTTATCGGCTTAGCGTCAATAGCATCAATGCCATGCAACAGAGTACAATGATTCAATTCTCAATGTTTATCCTTCACAGTTTTCTGAAAAATCATAAAAAGCACAAAATTAGATCTCACAATATAAAAATATACCGTGTGGCAAACCAACATTAACGGGATGCATGAAATTTAAACAAAAATTATGGTTATGCACAATTAAGTTATGGCCATGGATGGGGGGATATGGGGAACATCCAAAAGCATACCTTCATTGTGGGTTTATATACACTATTATTTCTAATTCTAATCAAATACGCTTCAATATAAAATAAAAAGGTAATGATAGAATCTAATTAGCTGTACAATTACTATACGGTTGGAATAAGATAATTTTTTATTTTGAATTATTATCTCTAGATATAATTTTATTAATAAATACTTTAGGTAGTTTTAAAAAGTTGGAGATGTGGTGAACATACTACGTATAAATAGTAGAAACGGTGGGGTCATCCTATTATAAATAGTAGAATTGTCTCACATCGAAAGATTAACATAAGTTGTGCTGATCCAATTATTATAAATAGTAGAATTGTCCAACATCGAAAGATTAACATAATGTGGGGTGATCCTATGATTATAAATATGAGTCATCATTGGAGCTTAAATATCAACCCAATTGTCTTATATAACTCTTATAAGAGTTTGTATTATTACCTCCACAATAGTGAAATTTATTTGTGTTATACTTTTGATTTTGGTGGTTTCACAATTATATAATTATATATAGTTATATCATCTTCTTTTCTATTCAAATTTAGTAGTTTAGCAATAAGTTATTTATTTTTTTAATTTTTAAGCTGAATTTTTAAATAACGAACATACATCAGTGATATGCTTATTATATAAGAGACTTTAAAAGTAACGTTACATAATGTTAATTTTTCAAGTTTTACCATTTTTTTTCATCTAGAGAGTCCAATCCTTAAAAACTACGTAATATTTATAAGAAAAAAAATGTTAGTTTTATACGTAAGAAAAACTTTGGACTTTAGATAAGATTAGTTTGTTAGCAATAAGATAAAATTGCACAAATGTTACCTATATATATATACGTGCGAAAAACTTTAGATTCTAGATAGATTAGTTTGTCAGTATTTGCTCATTATTAATTGGATTGGATGTTGAATTTACGAATATTAACATATAGTGTTTGCTCATATTATTAAATATAACTACTATTAGATATAATGAGTAGCAATTGTCCGTATTTCGGGATTCAGGTTGGATGTCGAGCTAGGTGTGAAAAAGATGGTGTATTTCTTAGTATGTTATTTGTCCCACATTGGAAAATAATGGAGGTGTTGTGAATATACTACGTATAAATAGTAGAATTGTCGCACACCGAAAGATTAGCCCAAAATTTGGGAATCAACCCAAAATCTTTTGAGTCACTTAACTAATGTGAAAGAGAGTTCTTAAAAGTTTCTATTATTAATGGTTAAAATTAAAATTTAACAAACTATAATTTCGTTATCACTAAATCGTATGTTTGCTTATAGTGGCCAAAAATATAGATGGGTTTATCTTTTACGCCTTTACGGTGGATTGATAGTAATAAGATGATCATAGGAGTATACATTACATGTGCTTTATGAAAGAAAGAACATAAAAATGAACTCTGTGTATTAGTAATTAGAAGATTAATTATTATTATTACCCTTATTATTATTATTATTATTATTGTTATGTAAGACGGTCTTATTAATTGAACAAAATTTTTTGCAATGACTAATTTAAAAGCATGACATGTGTAAGTAAATTGTCCATATTTGAAGGGTAGGTATATGGTTCAAACAAAATATATACTCCCTCCGTCCCAGTCAATAGTTTACATTTGCTTTATTCCCCCTTGCAAAATACAACAAATGTAAACTATTCATTAATTTCACACCTGTCTTTATATTAATCATAAGGGCTATCAAAGCACCCCGATTCCCTTACACTTGTGATGATTAGTACTTAATAAATTTTGCTAGAATTCTCGAGATAACAATGCTTTAGAGGCTACTTAATACTTAGAATCAAGTAGGTATCAAGAGACCATAAGAGATTATGATATTTCATCTTTTTTAGAATTACGTGACACCCGGATTTGAACTCCGAAACACCTATTCGATAGTGTTCTATAACTTAGTTTTAAAATAATCAAGGTCATTAACCCGTACGAAGTACGAGCTTTCAAACTAGTATGATAATATGAGTGGGTTAGTGAACGTGTTGAAATAATAGATTTTGTTTATTGACATCTACTATATACCTCAATAATCTAGTATTTTTCAATATATCGCTTCTTCCATCATATTAATGAGTATAGTGAAAATATTTTTGACCTTTTTACCTTTGAATGAAGTTACTCCCTCCTATTCTATCAAATTCAATCGTTAGATTTTGGCACAAATATTAAAGTTGTGTGTGGAAGGTGAGTCTCATCCAAAAAACTAAGGATAATTTACACACAAAACATGATTAAAAAAGAAATGTATCAATTTTAACTGAATATACAAATAGGACAATGTTGCAATTTCATAGAATAGAATTTGTGGAAGAGAGTAACATGTATTTGATCAATAATTTGTTCGTTATTATTAAATGTATTATATGAATGTCCATTGGGTTTTGTGATCCATTATGTACCTCATGTAATTAGGTTTCTGACATGATATATACTATATACACCCCTATTGAGATGAATAAAACTATCTCTATTGAATCTTCACCTTGAACTTCTGACATGTATTATCAACATGACGTTCAAACAAATTGAGTGTTAATCTCTTCGTTAGTGTAACCCCATTTTCAAGGTTTGCTCCTTTTCAAAACTTATTCTTAAAAGTTCTACATGTACCATGTTTTTGACACTGATTTACTCATAGTGAGTCTCTATCTTGTAAACAAAGTCCCTTATTAGCGTTCATCTTCTTTTGACAGTTATGAGAATAGTGAATACATAATGAATAATACCAACCTTACGATTATAACAAGACCACTATATATCTTTGTGGTTTTTGGTATTTTTATCTCAACAGTCATAGATTTATCGAATTATGCTAATCCTTTAATCAGATGAACTTATTGAGAAATTTAGGCATAACAATTGGATATCTACTAAAGGTATCGTATTGCTTGTTTCTTTTTCAATATACTTGAAATTTGAAGAAAAAATGTATTTCATCATCATGGTTCATGGACGGCTAGCCTTTTTTCTAATTAATTTTCGGCGTCATTGCCCGTGTACTTCTTTTATAGTTCTTATTTCTTCCCTTCATGTTCTAATTTTAACCTTACGACTAACATGATTTTGTGTTAGTTAAGGTTGTATTACATCACTCAATTATGGTATGAACTTAGTCCATGTTGACGTCATTTGATTTCATCTAGTTATGATTGTCTATTCGTATTGGTGTAATTTTCTTTATCTCACTACGCCAAATCTGGCAATCAATAAGGAGCGTATCACAACGGGTTAATGCATTTGATAATGACACTTAGATTACCGTTTTCCAAATATTGGCGGAAACCTAGACCGCGATAATGAGAATAACGGTTTCCAAGGAAAACCGTTGTTATTATAATGTGACAACGGCTACTTAACAAACCGTTATCAAAAACATTTAACGGTTTTCCAAAAGCTCGTTATAAAATCTCTCTTATCAACGATTGTTAGACAACCGTTACCAGTTTAAGAAAATGGCATTTCAAAAACCGTTATTAAATTAGCACCAGCAACGGTTTGTGGTACCCGTTGTAATGTTATAGATACGGGTTTCTTGTAACCGTTATCATTTTCAATTATGAAAGAATGGTTTTTCAATTCAACCGTTGTCACTATTTAATTAGATTTCTCAGTTTGACCACTGTATGCAAAACTTTATCAGAACTTTAATAAATATTCAATTTGACCAAAATAATATTCAATTTGACCAAAATAATTTTATAAATATGTCTTCATAATGTTTTAGGTCAAAATCTATATTATCAGACATTTACTCTTTAATTTCTCTCTAAAAAAATATGGCTGGTGTATCGGAGCTACAATCACATTCTTGTTACGCACAACCTTTTACTTGCATTCTCCATAATCTCTCGATTCGTTATGATGTGAATGGAAAGGGTTTAAACCCTAATTTTGGGTGGTTGACGCAAATGTTTCATGACTCCGGTTTCATTGCGGTTAAAAAAGTGTACTCTGTGTCTACAAACAAGCAAGGTTTTGTAGACTTCGCTTTATCGAGTTTGATGAAGCCAACTGCCATGATAGTTTTCGTCAGGCAAGAAAATTAGGGGCTAGATTTGCGGGGAAAGATGCGGGGAAAGAGGACTTCTATTCGGATGCTAGACAAAAGGGCCCTTGTCTATGGGTTGCGACCCATGATGATCATCTTCTGCGAGACATTACAGGAGGCATCACATTCCCGCCACCGTGCCTATGTCATGGGAGAAAGATGCCATTCCACTTGCACTGCCCGCTGATGATGAAGAGTCGATCTACGACTTTATATATGCCAAAATTGGGCATGAAGACTATCCTAATACTTCATCACATTCTAATTAAGTCTTTAATTATTATCTGACATTATGAGTTGTATTTTGATTATGGTGGTTATTTGAATTAAAGTTTAATTATTTATGTTATTTGTTACGTTTTAATTAAGTCCTTACACTCAAAGACAATCCACCAAATAAAATATTATAATGACTAACTTTCTACTTACAATAATAAAAAAGAATAGAAACGGCATAATAAGATAATAAGAATTGGAACCGTTATAATAATAATAAGAGAAAATGATAACGATTATTTGTTAAGCCGTTATCATATTACATATATCAAGAACGGTTATTTTAAAGCCGTTGTCATATTACACCAATTAACAACGGTGTTTCTTAAAACCATTGTAAAAACAGATCCACTGTGAAAATTGAAAAGTTTGTGATTTTAGTTTACCAATGCATGCCCTATTAATTGCATGCACAATTACAATGGTTCTTATAAGTATCGTCTTATATTATGCAACTCTAAAAATAAATGAAATTTCAAAGGTATTAATAATAGAATGAGTGATGGTGAACAAGTCATCTTTGTTATCGTCGCCGTCATTAATCTTTATAACTTAAAAAAGGCAATCTCATTTTTATAGCTACTGGCTTATATATGGGTCGTACTTGGATGATTGATGGTGAAATTGATGATCCCATTTATAATGATGGAATTGCTGAATTTTACAATTTCGTTAGTGAAAATTTTCATCTCCACTCATCAATCCCCTGCTCTTGTAATAGATGTGGTAATATTAGGGTTTTGCCTATCCCAGATATCAAAATACACTTAGAAAAGAATAGTTTCAGAGAGATTATAGGCGTTGAATTTTTCATGGAGAATTAGAGGATGAGGATGGGGAATCTGATGTAGAGGTAAATAATCAAACACCCAAAGCTGCTGGTTTAGATATAGGGGATGGGGCATATAATGTGTGTGTAAACAATCGTTCACCTACATATGAAGTTGTTTTAGGTGAAAATTTTGCTGAAGATGATGGATTCAATGATTTTGAAGCTACCGGTGATGGGGAAATAAATGCTGATGATTTAATTGAGAAGTTGAGTCAATATGAAAGGCCTTTATTTACTGGACCAAATTGTCCGCGGTGGTAAAGTTATATAACTTGAAGGGGGTAAATGGGTGGAGTGATAAGAGTTTTACGGATCTTCTAGCTTTGCTATGTGACATGCTTCCTGACGGTAATGTTCTTCCGAGTCAGACATATGAGGCTAAAAAAATGATTAGAGAATTGGGCATGAAATATGAGAAAATACATGATTGTCTCAATGACTGCATATTGTACCGTAAAGATTATGAGAAATTATCATATTGTCCGCGCTGCTCTGTATGGCGTTATAAGGCTAAGGAAGGGATCCCAGCTAAGGTGTTGTGGTATTTTCCAATAATAATTCATAAGGATTTATTTGAATGAAGAAGATGCAAGAATGTTGACTTTGCATAATAGTGGAAGGATTAAAGATGGAAAGTTAAGACACCCAGCGGATGGTCAACTGTGGAAAGAGTTTGACGCTAAATATTCCGACTTCGCCAAAGCAGTAAGGAACTTGCGTCTAGCGCTCTCCACAGATGGAATGAACCCTCATGGAAACATGAGTACCCAACACAGTACTTGGCCATCTATAATTTTCCCCCATGGGTTTGCATGAAACGGAAGTATCTGATGTTGTCTTTGTTGATATCTGGCCCTCGACAACCTGGAAATGACATAGATGTGTATTTGGAACCACTTCTAGATGATCTGAAGATTCTGCGGGAAAGAGAGATACCAGTGTTTGATGGTTATAAGAAGGAAAGTTTCAATCTCAGAGCTATGTTATTGTGTACAATAACTGACTTTCCGGCGTACGATGATCTTTCTGGACATACTGTACATGGGAAAGAGGCTTGCCCATTGTGTGTGTGTGTGGGGGGGGGGATGTTTAATCAGAATATTTGAAGCATCCTCGCAAGCATGTGTACAGGGGAACTCGTCGATGGTTATGCCCTGATCATCATTATCGTAAGCTTCACAAGGCGTTTAATGGGTGTCCTGAGCAACGTAGGTGTCCTCAGATTTTGAATGGTCATGAAGTGTATGATAAAGGGAAAGATATTGGGATAACGTATGGGAAGAAGGGACCTAAGTTGTATACTCGTGGTTATAAAAAAACCATATTTTTTTACCAAACTTCTGTACTGGCGTGACCTCCCGGTTAGACATTGCCTAGATTTTATGCACATTGAAAAGAACGTTTGTGATAATATAATCAATACTCTGCTGAATGTTCCGGGTAGGACAAAAGACAGGAAGACAACTAGGGATGGTACGGTTGAGATGGGTATTAGGCCCGAGCTGGCAGCTTAAACAAAAGGAAATCGGATTTTTTTCCGCCTGCAGCTCATACTCTTTCAAAAAAGGAGAAAAAAGAGTTTTGCGAATGCTTGCATGGTATTAAGGTACCAGAGGGCTATTCGTCTAATATTAGAAGCCTTATTTCGTTACAGAACCTAAAACTTACTGGTTTAAAGTCACATGACTGTCATACATTGATGCAACAACTACTAGCTGTGGTCGTTCGTTCCATTATACCTCCAAAGGTTCGACATGCTATAATTAGATTTTGCTATTTTTTCAAATCAATCAACTGTAAAGTCATTGATCCTGATGAAGCGGAAACTTTGCAGGACATCCTCGTCACCAGTCTTTGTCAGTTTGAAATATATTTTCCTCCCTCATTTTTCACTATCATGGTTCATTTGACTATCCACCTAGTCCAGGAGGTTTTGTATCTCGGTCCAGTGTATTTGAGATATCAGTACCCATTCGAACGATTAATGAAAGTTTACAAGGATTACACATCTAATAGGTATCGTCCAGAGGGGTGTATTGCTGAGCGAGCAATTATCGATGAAACTCTTTCGTATTGTTATGCATACCTCTTCTTGGATTAGTTAATTGAAGCTCCTATGAATCGTCATAGTGACTGGATGAATGGAAAAGGTGTAAGGGGTCGTGTTTCCAAGGATATGTCATCTGACATGCGACATAGAGCTCATACATACGTTCTTTTTAACGATGATCATGTCCAGCCTTACAGTATGGAACACCAACGTTACCTTAAGGGAAAACACCCTCATAAGAACAAAATGTGGTATAAAAATGAGCATTACAATTAATTTAGTGACTGGTTTAAGGATACTATTTACGATGATGACAACCCAATTGATGATTGCTCAACCAGCCTACGACATCTCGCTTTCGGTCCTCATGCTCGTGTAACTTTTTATAGCGGGTATGCGATCAATGGGTACACTTTCTACACCCGCATTCAAGATGAGGCGAGCACAATGCAAAACAGTGGACTTTGCGTAGATTCTGAGGCAATATACTTTACTAGTTCAAAGGATAAAAATCCTATTTTGGGTACAATGCAATATTATGGAGTTATTCAAGAGATATTGATTTTAGACTACATGGATTTTGAGATACCTCTATTTCAGTGCAAGTGGGTTGATAACAACAATGGTGCTAGAAAGGATGATTTAGGATTCACATTAGTAAATTTTGACAAGGTTGGAAACAAGGACGATCCTTTTATATTAGCGTCACAAGCAAAAGAAGTGTTTTATGTTACCGATCCTACAGATAAGAAGTGGTAAGTTATTCTATCTTGCCATCGCCGAATTCGAGATGATGAAGATGCCGAATTTGAAGGACTTGATCACAGTTCTATATCGCAATTTGGTAATGATGTTGAAAATGTTAACATTCCAAACATATATACACGAGATGATCATGATGAAGGTATTTGGGTTAATGAAGAGACTAGCAAATCCAAAAAACGTTCCTGGCAGCCATGAAAATATCAACAATCCAATCAAGATATCTTACGTCATGTGTAATTATTGTCTTGCTGTTATATATCAAACTGCTGTTGTAAACTTTTTCCGCTATTGCAGCGGGCGGGTTAGGGAAAAATCGTACCAAATGATGCTTTATTTCTTGGCGGTAAAATCAAACAAAATGAGTTATTAAATACAACGGTTATACCTAAACCGTTGTTCAGGACGTGTACAGTTATAATGGTTCAGGCCTTTGTTATCTATATAAAAATGATGCTTTATTTCTTGGCGGTAAAATCAAACAAAATAAAATATAAAATTAAACGATTATACCTAAACCGTTGTTCTGGACGTGTACAGTTATAACGGTTCAGGCCGTTGTTATGTATATAAAAATGATGCTTTATTTCTTGGCGGGAAAATCAAACAAAATGAAAATATTTAAGACAACGGTTATTTCTAGCCCGTCGTAGATAGTACTAATCAATTACGATTTCAAACAAAATCGTTGTCTGTTTGGAAACAAAATACAACGGTTTTTCTTATACCGTCTTTATTAATTTCCATCAAATAAGGTCTTGCAAGTGTTGTATTATTCACACATATATATACTCTGAGCTTCCCCCCCACATAATATCCTTAAACATTGAGCTTCCCCTCAACCACCAACCTACCCCATCGCTATCGGAGTCATCGTCATCATCTCCATTGCCGCCGCCAGATCAATCTGGATTCTCCTCTTTAAAGAAGTAATAAACCTTCCTCTCTAGAGATTTGTTTTTTTATTATAAGTATGCATTGTTATTATTTGTTTATTAATTTCTGCTTTAGATATGGTTGAAAAGCGGAAAACAAACGATGAAAATGCGTTGGCGATGACTCAGGTGATGAGAATAATTTGCAACACACTGCGGTTTGAATGCGCCACAGGGTTTCCCTAGAAGCAATAAATTCAAAGATACCTAATCCTTTACATTAGGATAAAGATATGGGGCTGCCATATAGTGAGAATGCCGGGTATTTTGCGAGTTGGATTGATTGTTGTGTAAGACAGTATATGGCTCTCTGTACGCCACGTATCAGTGAACTGAGTAAAATACGGAACACCATGCTAATAAACAGAATAAAGGTATCTATATACAATAATAAATGCTTTAGCTGAAATTAAGTTACTATTTGATATGTGTATTAGCCGAAACACTTGTACCAACTATGCTCATCATATATGCAGTTAGCTTACGTTGTCCCCGAAAAGTATGATAAGTACCTAAAAAAAAGACAGGGGAAGCCCTCAGATCTTGGAAGTTAAATATTGCTGAGAACCACTTGTTCAACAAGGAAACCGGGGAGATGAACAAGAAACCACCAAAGAAGAAATATCCGTATGTCAGTCAGGACCATTGGGATAACTATATCGCTTATAGGCAGTCTGACAAGTTTAAAGTAACTTAATAATAATAAGTAAAGAAGTATACTTAGTTTAGTGTTTAGTCATGCTTACGTTTCTTGATACAATTTATTTGATGAAGGCTATGAGTGAGAGGAAAAAGGAGAATATTTCAAAGAAAAAGACCATCTTTTACGGCTCCCGAGGTGGTTATTGATTGATTAAGACGAAATTTTTAAGTACATAATTCTTATAGTATTAGTCTATTAGGTGTTTTAGTCGGATGTTATATATGTTCATAGTAATCATACACATTTTGAGAGGATATCAACGTGATGAATGAATTGTAGGCAAAGCTTGGAAAATTCAGTCGTCACGACGCTTGGTGGAAAGTCACACTCCTAAGAATGGAAAGACGGAAACTGAATATGATAAGGACATCAAAGAGAAAATTGTAAGTTTGAATAAATATGTCACTCCTACCACTGGTGGTCGGAGTTATATAATTGTGAGTTGCTTAATGGTTTTATGTGTATGTAGAGGATATGTGAGAAGGAGATATAAGAAGGAAAATGGAAGCCTCAAGGACATGATGATATTCTTGCTAGGGCAATCGGCAAAGCAAAGCATCCAGGTCATGTGAGAGGGATATCGACACATGTCGGTATCACTAAGTATTTTGGGAAAACTACTCGAAGGATGATGAGTGGTGATGATTCCAAGAAGGTAACCGTATAAATGCTGTATTTGAACTAACGTAATTTATAACTATATATGCTGACATTAATTTCTACTACACAGCTACAGAAAATAGCCAGGTTGATGCTGAGAATGTTGAAAACTGGGGAAAAGCCATCAGAAAAAGAGTTGTATATGGTTCAAGAAGTCATAAAGGAAGCGCAGGAGGAGGAGGAGGAGGAGGAGGAGGAGGAGGAGGAAAAAGAGGTAATAATATTTATGTCTTATATACAGTGTGTTATATGATTTGGAAAATCAGTACGTGTTAAATAGACAAGTGTTAACGTACAGAAGGAAGCCGAGGATGACATGGTAAGGGAGAAGGAAATGGCAAAGGAGACTGAGGTGGGAGCCGAGGATCGATATCAGGCAGTTGAAGAGGAAGAGGAAGCCAGGAAGGCCATGACACGGAATGAGGTGGAGGTAGTTGATGATAAGATGTTCTTCTCAACACTGAAAAAGGTAATAGTTGTTAGTTTATAATTATTCATATCATACACGTTTTTTACTTATGAAATTTATTAAAGGTAGTGAATATATGTGTACTAATTGATTAAAGATGACGTGAAGGGCGATTGCAAGGTGGCTTGTCATCTGTTCTATTTATAGGGGAAACGGAAAGTTGCTGTTGCCAGGGGATACGTGTTCAATTACGACCAGCTTCAATAAGTTAAGGTTCATGGTATACCCCTTCGTGACAAATGCAGGAAAGTGGAAGTGTCCCAATTATATAAGGACGAGTATGAGGAAGTAAAAGTACCATTTCTTAATGAGAAGGTCACTTATTTGAAAGAAGCCCTAAGCTCTTATGTGCAATGACCTGACAACCTCATCAATATTGTCATCCCCGAGGTACCTATATGCAGACCTTAATTATTACTTGTTCTTTAAATATATTAGGGTACGAATATTAACATATCGTAAGTACTTTAATCTTTACATTTGCAGAAGTTAAGCAAAGCCATGATGGTAGCTAAAGCAATTACTACTACGTCAACAAAAGTTGTTGCAGTCAAGCCTGCTTATGATTCTTATTATGAATCGTGTGAATATAAAAAAAAAAAGAAAACTATTTCGCTGATGGCTTTGCACAACCTGGCTGTAAAGAGGTCACCTAGAGGGGATGTAGTCCTGATTAACATTGAAGAGGAAATTATGGGCGCAGCTGATATAGTCGTACTGGGCTCGAAGCAATTGGTGGAATTTGTCGATCTTGACAATTTAGATGCTGTTCACATTTTGATTTGGATGAAGTAAGTTTTATTAATAAAACTATTTAGTCATTTCCATTTACAAATAATGATGTTTGTTTAAATTATCAATTACAATAACATTGTTCGTTCCATGTGGCGTAATAGGTACCTCAATAATCAGTCCGCTGAGAGGAAGGTCCCAATTCACACCTACGGATCCTTGAGTCCTAAGGCATTCTCTGTGCACAGAATTTCATACGAAGAACAAATCAATAGTATTGCTCGTCGGTTGATGTCCATAAAAAAATTATGGCTTGCCCTCTACAATGAGAATATGTATGTATAGTACGCGATTATTGTAATGAATCACGGTTCTATAAATTTATTTTTAACATGCTTAAATGCATGTAAATGAACTAACAGTTCAATGTCCCAAATTGAGTAGGAAACATTGGGTGCTACTGGCAATCCAAGTGGAAACAAAAACAATGTACTGGATTGACTCTCGCGAAGGCAAACCCTCTGACAGTTGTGTAAGGATGATAACTGAGTAAGTTTACAACCTTCAATAATGTCATTTGTTATTGTATGACTTGAGCCACATATATGCAAATAATAATGGCATGTGTGTATATTTATGAATTAGTGTTTTTGAAGCAAAAAAAAGATTATGTCCACTTGGAAAATATGAAAGCAACACTGTTCCATTAGTAAGTGTATTCTTAATAATTACTCGTATCATTTAATTAATGTTTATACGAGAGGTTGATTATCTAATTCAGCTGATTTGTGTGATTTATATAATAGTCTCCTAAAGCACCAGACGACAAACAATGCGCCTTTTACGTTTGTCAGTCCATGTGGGAGGTTATCAACGGAAAACTTTCTACCATTCCGATACATGTTAGTGTGATTTAAAAACTATTTTAGACGTAAATTGAGTTCAATTCTGTATACTTCCATGTATTATATATATTTTGATTATGTATATTTTGAATTGTAGTTTCCACTAATACTCAACAAAGCCCCAGAATATTCGCCAGAGGACATCAACCAGATGAGAAATATGTGGGCTAGTTATGTTGTTTCATTAGCGGAGTCTCAATAGTTTGCTCAGGGTTTATGTAAGTGTGTGTATATATAGAGCCAATGGTGTATTGGCTTCTTTTGTTTTTTTGAAGAAGTTGTGTCTTGGCTTTTAATCATCCTGTTTGTACTGTTTTGAAACTGGGCTTAACTGAAAAATAGCATTCCAGCAGTTGCTACAAACGCTGCTGAAAAAATAGCATTTCAGCAGCTGCTAGAACAAGTTAAAATCATTTTTTAAAAATAAAATAAAAATAAAAACGATAACGGTTAAAAACAACCCGTTGCAAACAATTATTTGACAACGGTTTTATTTAGATAAATAACCGTTGACATATTTTCCCTCCCATTCAAACAACCAAAAATATAAGATAACGAACAATAACCGTTGTTGAGTTCAAAACATTTACAACGGTTTATTTAAGAAGAACCGTTTTCAAAGTTTCATCAATAAAAATAGATCATTGTTAAATACCGTTGTCAATTGATAAATATAACAACGGTTTTGCACGCAATAAAACCGTTGTTAAATTTTGACATTTAATTAAATACGATAACGAAATGAACCGTTATCATATATAATATTTAACAACGGTTTTGGAACCACTAAACCGTTGTCAATAGTAAACTAGGACAAAGGGTTTGCAACCGTATTAATATTTAATAAACGGTTTCTTAAAAATATACCCGTTGCCATAAACATATTTAACAACAGTTTTATTACGGTTCTTGAGTTGTGATAACGGTATTATAGATCTGTTATTGATGTTATATAACAGTCGCATGTTTGTATACAACCGTGGTATATATTTAACAACAGTCGTTGCAATAACGGTTCAGTGTTTCTATTTAATAACGGCAATTGCATTATCTAACCGTTATTGAAGGTCTTATTTGGCGTAGTGTCTGTACGTAAATCATATGCCATTGTCATAAGCTTATGTTTGCAACTCATGTGATGTTTATTTTTACGAGTGTATTTAGCTTTGACCTAATTGATATACGCAAATGATATTGGTCTATTAACTATAATTATTGCTGCACTATTTTGAGAGTTTGAAAACCAAATCATAAAGCCTTCCTATGTCATACTTGAAAATGATTTTTTATGAGTATTTGTGACTTGAATTTATTTTAACCTCTTCTGATATTGTACAATTCTTTATGTTATTAATCTTAGAGTGTAATGTTCTTGTATATTAATGGTGTAGTAGATGGCTTATAAGTTTGTAAATTTTTATCGACGAATATACTTGTATGTGAGATGGTGTTTAATCTATTAATATGAGACGGTTTTTGTAATACCCCCATTTATCAAGGAGCCTTTAGCAAGACTTTTCCAAGACTTTAATAACTCAATTATAAAGTACTGATTACAACTTAATACAAATCCAACTATCTAGCAATGGAAGAGTACAAATTAAACAAACTAAGTGTCATCTGAACTAAGTAAGATTCAATGATGTCACGCGTCCTCCAATAACCCCAACAACAGCTCGTAACAACCATGAGATCACCTGTCAAGACTCACTGCTCACCATTTGTTAGCAATATCAAATGGATCACCGCAGATAAGAAAAAGAAAACAAGAAACGCCACAACACCACACAAGGTCAGTAACAGTTACATAACAATCATAAAGACGCAACATACAACACCATAAGCATTCCAGTCACCGTCACAATCCTCCATCACCCTATACTCCTTAGTAATCTATGTCTGAACCGCAGCGCATGAGCCATAGCTCTCATCGCAATGAGTAGCTTGATTCCCATCGCAACAGGTAACCAACCTCTGCTGATGTCAGACCGCAACACTGAACATCAAAAGCCTCGCTCATAGCAACGAGCAAACCCAGATCATTAATGTGCATATCCCCCTTGTGACGGGAGTCACAAGAGGCAAATACTTGGGGGTGAAACCATCTCCCGACATGGTTCCATAATATCATCTACAATTCCTCCATCATCCAATATCAATAATAATCACAATAGAAATCACACAATCATTTAAACACAATATTGCAACCGTCTCACAACTAATCACACAACTGTACTGAGTAGAGAAACCCTACCTTTACGCAATCCAACCATATACGAGAAACCTCAATATCAAATCTCCAGTATGAGACCATTACCTACACAAAATAATCGTATACCATCACTATAAACCCTAATCAAAGATTCATAAAAACACATTTCCCCCAAATTCCAATCCTAGGGTTTGTCACAAAAGAAACTGATTACAAGAATTAGAATAGAAACTTACATAAAAGAGTACTAACGAAGGTGAAGATCGAGACCCTAATTCAATAATTACAATGAATCTTCGGACCAGGATGAATAGAAAGAGGAGACATGAGTTTAAGAGAGCTTAAGAAGAGTTTAGGGTTAGAAATGATGTTTTAGAATGTTAATACGATTTATATATAAGCCTCTCCGAACCATTAAATACAAATCGCGTAAAATAACTTCCCTGACCGGCCACTCGGTCGAGTGTCACGAGCCACTTGGCCAAGTGGCACCTACTCGGTCGAGTGCCACACCAACTCGACCGAGTGTACCAAAACAGAATGCCACCCAATTCCCAAATATCTACTTGATCAACTTACTCGACCGAGTAAGACACACTCGGTCGTGTGTCACCCTTACTCGATCGAGTGACCCCAAGCACAGAAATACGTAGTATTATAGTCTCCCCTTCTTAAAACAAACTTCATCCTCGAAGTTCATACTCATACCTGCACAACACAAACCCTCTTCCCCTAATCTCAACACCAACTCAACTAAACTCCATAATACCGTTAAATACAATCAACACTTTCACCAACGCATCGCTAATATATCATGCCGCTCACTAACAACTCCAATACCAGTAAAATTCACCAAAAAAAGAACAACTACCAAAATGAAATGTTATATTCTATCACCCTTAAAATGAACTTCGTCCTCGAAGTTTGCTCACACTCATAACCGTCATTATCCAAAACCATCAACATTATCGCAACCATACCTACCTACAACTTACTCAATATCAATTCATATCAAAGATATAATACCACTAGCAGAACCATTACTTTTAACGATATCAACCACATGTCCATCCTTAATTCTACAACGACGACTCGGAACCTCAAAATATACCGCAACATGTAGAACTATCAAACTCTCTTTGTCGCGTCCTACTCCAAATGTTACGTTCTTGTAACCCGACCAGCACTAGATCCTTAGCTATTTCTTTCCATTATTACTATCTCATGTCACTGATAACTACTCCATACCTAATACTCTCTCTAACAATTTCTATACCTCCCACCACTTAATATTTACCATAAAATCCTCAACATAATCCACTAATATAACTCTTCAACACTACCGCACAACAATATCCTCCGCAATTCACACACCTATCCCAAATACATAAAACACGGCTCAAAATTCCTACATACCAGTGAGATTCTCAAAAGTTCTTCTTGTAGATACCCAGTATCTGCACCTTCTAAAAAACACCCGATGATGATCGAACTACAACATGTTCTTGACATGCGTGCGTGAATTGGCTATACATGACATAGTTTAATACATTACTTGGATATGAAAAATGATTTCAAAAATAGTTTTCTAACTTCATTTGTATTAAAACAACACTATTTAGAGTTAAAACCGTCTTCGGACCCAAAACCGATTTAGAAACCCGCAACCCGAGTCAATTTGAGTCAACCCGAGTCAATCCGAGTTTAGAATATCAAAAATAATGCCATGAATGGCTTTATCACGTCATTTGCATTAAAATAATAGTAATTAGAGTCAAAACGGACATTGGGCCAAAAACCGACTCAAAATTCAAATCCCGACTCAACACGAATAAAACCCGAGTCAAGCACAAAATGCCCACGCCAAATAACACCCAAATACCATCTTATTAGATGACCATATTGTTACACGACATCCTATTTGAATACCACAAATAAAACCAACCAAACAATAGATAAAGCAAAGGCCACGTCCAAATTGAAAAGGACAAGACGTCGCTTTCCACCGCTGGCATGCTCGCACCTCAAGTGGCTATCCTTAGCCAGCAAACAAACTCAACCGACTTATTATCATCCCCATTTCTCTATTAATACCTCCTCATATGCACCTCTTTAGGTTAGGCGAGAGTCCGCCCCCTCCTTCTCCCTTAAAATTCTAAACCTTTCTTCTTAAGTAAAAAAAATTGACACGTGTTTTCGACCTACCGATTGAAAACACAAGCCTTACACATTTTGTTTGGTACCGCCGCCTTGCATTCGACCAACTCATTAGACCAACTCAACATTGATCAACATGTTTCCAAACAACATCTTTTCAACATCTTTTTAAAATAAAATCCTTTTTTAAGGCACTCTTTTAAACTTATTTGATCCCGAGTAGTCGCATAATGAGAAAATCGTTTCAATAGTCGTCTATCTCGCAAACATCATAACATGTAAGTTTGAGGGTGTAAATATTCTACTTATTTCATATCTTTACTGTTTTTATATGTTTATATAAGCATGAACAATGCATAACACGATTCAAATATAGGTTAGATGAGCCAAAACCGAGTTTTGGCTTGAGATAGAAGCTCTTTGCTATGCAAAGAGACTCGCACCTCTCGTGGCTTCTCGGGTCAGACTCAAACGTGTTTGAGTTCATCTTCCTTCAACATTTTCTTTTATTTTTTTCTTTTCTTTTATGGTTTTTACCATTTTAATTTGTTTTTATGACAAATATTTTGACCATTACCAAAATCATCCTTGGTTCCATATACCATTGCAGTTTATTCTGGGATTCGATGATATTATTGGTTAATTACAAGTCAATGGGTATTTTAACACCCATTTTCTTTTACTTAGCATTTTTCCTCACTTATTCACATTTTCAAGCATTTTAGTCATATTCATAATCATCCTTGGTTCTTTATACCATGTCGGTTTAATCCGAGCACGATGATAAATATTTTCTAATTAGAAATAAATGAACTTAACATATTTAGTTCATATGAAACATTTATCTTTTTTCTATTTTATTTTCATCCTTGTCTTGACCATAATGGATATCACCCTTGGTTAAAATAAACACCATATCGATTTAATTCGAGTAAGGTGATAAAACGGTTAAGCACACACATTTTACATTTATATTTGTAAACTATACTTTTCAAACTTGAAAATCCGACAACGAATATTACTAACATAATAGTAATTATTCCGAGTCATGCAAACAATACTTGCAAATCTTTAATCACAAAAGCGGTTTTTACGACCTTTTAAATAATCAATAGAGGCTCTACAGGTCGCTTGATGGCTCGCTCCCCAAGGCAGCTCCTGTTTTCTACATTTCAAATCTGGACAGGCCTTGTTGCCTCGCCGTATGGCTCGCGCCCAAAGGGGTTGCCTGACACTATTCTGTTTCGTTTTTAGCACTTGCCTAGGATGATTTTGACTTCGGTTGACCTGAATACATGATGGATCAGATTAACGAGTTTACATTTCACATTTTACACTTTATTATTTTAACAAACTTCTTTTCCAAATAAATGGATCGTGTTAAGCACCATAATCCGAACTTGGTAAATGGAAGTTTAATTTCCGATTTGGCATGCAAATCAATCTAAATCCCAACCCGACATCAATTACTTGATATTTGGATAAACAAACCGACTTAGAAAACTTTCACATGTTAGGTTAAACTTTTGGATGCGCATTCATGCATTTACCGTTTTATCAACTTTTACACATAGTAACCACGATCGATCACTAGAGGCCGCTAACGCGGGCGGGATTAGGTGTTCGATTAAAGAACTTCCCAATAAGTACCCTCACCCCTTACTCAGAACCTTTGGATAGTGGATGTCCTTATCCAGGGCGTACGAGAGTCATTCTAGCGATATGATGCTAAAGGTGGACGAGTCCTTATCTTTAGTACCTATGTCAAGCACCGCTTTTTGCTTCGTTTGACCGAGGTATAAAGTGGATTCAAATGGTTTACAAGCATCCCATAATTGCTCGGTGGCGACTCCGAACACCTCTTCATCATTTCGAGACCTTCAGCGAGACGAAATCAACTGATCTAAAGCGATCCGGCCGAAGCATTTCTACACCTCCAAACGTGGCCTCAAGACCGTTATACGTTCATAGATTTGTTTGACATGTAGGTGGCCCATGTCCACACTTCTATGACTACCAAACTCGTCCATATGTTAACATGGTATTAATCCCCAACACGTCATCCCTACTGCGACAACAAAAGATTATGCACCACTTACAGTTTCTAACTCGATATGATACAACACTCCGTTAACTACTTATCACTACTAAGTCTATAAATGATTCATCCAAACCAAGCTCAAAAGTACTCCAACAACTACGCGTCATGAACACAATATCCATGGAAATATGACGACAAAACAACCACTTCTGAAATTCCCATCCATAATATACTCTACTCTCTTACCCACAAGTCAAAAAATAAAGAAAATAATAGTATTAAAACATGACACCCATCCATATGCCAACAATAATAGAATGAACATGATGTCTTAAAATTCGTTTCTCAACCATCCTGTCTCCTCCACCACAACCGATGACGACAATTAAGTTTGAGTTGCTATTGTTTGCATTGGTAATGTTTAAGTTGTCTTGTTAAGAGAATTTGATTTGTATGAAGTCCGATTATTGAAGGGCTGTCTTTAAATGGTAATACGTCGAGTTCTAGTAATGATATTAATGTGATTCCAATAGTACGTGGGAGCTTGTTCTCTTACGATTCTAACGATAGGTCGCACGCCCAAAATGACCAAGAAATGAGAGAGATATGACCGTTTTACGAAAATTGGACGCTGCTGAGAATTGCACAGGGTACTCGACCGGTATCACTGGCACTTGACTGAATGCGGATATTTGTGATTTTGCAGTAGCTTCTGGAATGTGGCCACTCGATCGAGTAGAGTCCGTACTCGACGAGTAGGTCATACTCGACCGAGTACCTCAGGTACTCGGGTGAGTTTATTTTATGTGACCGAATCTTATGCCCCCTTGTAATACGTGGTGACAAGTATGTTGTGTAGTAAAGTGGGGACATAACCTGAGTAATATTTGGAGTATGTGGTGTAATAATGAGTCGTCATAATACTTGAAATGTGATGTCAAGTTGGTTACTTTGGGTATGATAAACGCTTGGACAATTATAAGTAGCATAAAGGATTGCAAAGAACAAAGACTGAAAGATGATTTATTTCTCAGTTTTTGCCTCTTATTTGTTTTGGCTGCCATTTTGTACGTGGGGTAAGATATGTGAACTAAATTTTTATATATATGTGTTAACCTCGTGTGTTAGCTTTCATTTGTATTTATTGGTGATTTCTCAAAGTGGCCGCATGTTTTGTAGTATTTGCGAATGTGTGTTTTGATTAATTAGATAGTGATTTGTTGGTGCAAGAATTAGCTAGTTAATATAGCGATACGGATGAGTATGATTTGAAATTGTATACAATGGATATGGGACTATAAGTGACTTGAACAATGTATGAATTAAAATTTGCATGATAAGGGATATGTAACGGTTAATGAGGAAGACTTGAGCATGGATGATAATTGAATGATTTATGCAGGTTGAATTGTCGAGCATGTTGTTAATTATGACAAAGAGTAATAATTGTGCTAGAATGGAATGTAGTATCGTTTGATAATATGTATGATTGTTTCAAGTATGTTTCGTGATGCACTGATAATGTAATCGTCAGGATGATGAAAGAATTGAATGACTATGACATGGAGCATATACATGTGTGAATAATTATGTGCATTTAGTAAATTCATGTTAGTAATATGAGGAAGTGAAGGCAATAGTGTGATAAACTAGCTTAAACTGCGTATCATTAGATTTAAGATGAAGTATGCTCATGTTTAAATGTATCGATTTTTTTTACTCTTCATTGTTTGAGCTTTATTCATTAAAGTAGTTGGTTGCATCAAATCCAAGTATATGCTATTGATTTGAACTAATAAGGTCATGACTTCTAAAGTAGTGGAATCAGGTACATATAATATGCTATATATGTTAGAGAGATGGGCATGTGAAATCTATTTGTAGTTGGTGACTTATGTCTTATTATGTGTACAAATTCCTCCATAAGGAGGAGAACTGATATGTGTCGTTTAGATATACAGTTTGAGGTTAGTCAGTGAGCATGAATAATATGGTGGAATGGCTTGGTTATCTAAATCGCTTGTGAATTTTGTTTTGTTGCATCACGAGTCCAGTATGTATGGTTTATGTATGGTTTATCTGAGGTAGTAATACTATCGGTATGTGGATTGATGGAACTCAATGAATAAAGTATGGATATGTTAAAGAGAATATGATATGCAATTATATATAAATTTTATCTTTTCTGAACTATACGTAGATGTTATGGTACCTAATGATGTGATTTGTTGATTGTAGTATATCATGTATGTACTTTGACGTGGTTAAATGAATATGTTATGACGAATGTTAAGGGAACGGAAATATATAGCTTGCATTATGCAGCCTTGTATGAGTTGGGATAATGGGTAAATCGTAGTAATAACGTAATGAATAATTTACGTGATGATATGAGTGATTGGTATTTGCTAGAAACTTCGGGACGAAGTTTGCTTTAGAGGAGTAGGGGTGTTGTTTATGTTATTTTACAATTTTGTTAACAAATGATTTTATATCTCCTAATATCTTTTATGGATTAATATTTTCTCATATGGATTGTTGACATACTACGTGATATCTATACATTTGTTTAAGTTGAGTGTTGATATACTACATGGTTTGATCTTGCTAGTTCTATACTATTGTTAAGTTGGTGCATTTGTTTAAGTTGTATTCTTAGATTAAATGTGCTATTTTGCATAAAGATAGTGGCTATATTGATGTACCTTTGGCTTGCGTTATGGTGAGGGTTCTAGTGGTATGGTTGCATAGGAGTAATATTGTTTAATTGTACTTAATTGGTATTCTTCTTTGTGATCTTGTTTGCCTTCGTTGGTTCTCAACGTGATTCTTGCAATGTTTTCATTGTGGGGGTATGATTGTAACACCCCCATAAGCCGGGTTCCTTCCTCAAGGCAATCCCAACTCATGAGAGCGTTACAGGACTTGGTTTCCCAAGCTTGTAGTGCGAACAAACGAGTAAAGAAGAATTTAAGATGATAAACTTAAATAGATAAGTTATAGTTAGATAAATAGGTACATGTTAAGGGATGTAAATGCCATCCCATTTTTTACAACCCAATCGAATAAAAGTGGAGTTTAAATTGTCAAAAACTAAATAAGCACAAGTGATGACAACTAGTGAAGACCGCTCTCAAGCCCTCACATCAAATCAAATCTAACCTGTCAATCACTACGCCCCATATGGGCAGAAATCACCATATGGTTCACCACAAATATTTAAAAACCCAAGTGTTAGCTTAATAATACAAATGCTTAATACATGCTCATGTGATAAATGTTAAGACAACCTTCCCTAAATCCAACAAGTGTATGAAATGCATAACAACCATTATCCAAGTTACTCACCTCCACATAACCGGTGGCCGGGACACACTCACGACACCACATACCAACATTAGGTACTCGGAACACGTCCATGGTACCGGGCCCGAGAGCGACTCAAGTCCCCTGTCAGACACCGTGTCTCAACCACACGAGTCCCTCCAAAACTCAAGTACTAAATGTGCACATCTCCCTTGGAGTAGGAAGCTCCAAGGGGTGACTCAAGCGGAAGATAGTTTCCCAACCGCCTTCCATCTCCAAAACAACAACCACCAAGTATCCTCCACCATCCTCCAACAGCAATCAAATAACAACCAACACAATCAATTTCCAACAAGGACAATCACGTAATTACACCAAACATAGTAAGTACCACAATGCTCAATCCTTCATTAATTCATCTCTTTTCATGTAATTGCTTCCTAACATGTTATAATGCATTCTAGCCATTTATATGACGATTAATCATAGTTGCTCTTTCACCATATGCATAATTATCATGAAACCATATTATGTCATAAACCCTAATTACCAACAACATGTTATAATGCAACTACCATGAGACAAGTGCAATTAATGACAATAAATGCATAATCAAACACTCATATTATTAGAGCTAAGTAGGGAAAACCCTAACTCAAGCTTATCTTCACGAAGCCTCAAGCTAACCACTAGAAATGCTCCTCAATGAAATTTCTTACACAAATTAATTACTACATTAATTACCATAATCCATTACAATAAACATACTAATTAATCCCCTTAATTACCCATAACCTAATTAAATATGAGATAATATACTAGGGAAATTAAGGCTTAATAAGCTAAGATTAAAGAGACAAGGTATAAATCGACTTACAAACAATGTGGATGAACAAAGGAGAAAAGATGGCAAGGCTGTTCACTTGTAGAACTAGGGTTTTAGAGGATAAGTGTGGTGAGTGTTTTAGAGAGAATTTAGGGAGTTTAGAGAGTTGTAGGATTAGGTTGGGGACTGAATTTAGGTGGGGGAAATATGAAAAGATAACGTTTGAAAGGGACGCACCACCAACAAAATTCCATGTAAAACTGGACTCGACCGGGCACACGGTCGAGTGGGTCTCCACGTGGTCGAGTGGATGGTCACTCGATCGAGTGACCAACTTTCAGAAACTTCCTAGCCTCCAACCACAATCGACTCGATCCTCCACTCGGCCGGGTGGATGGTCTACTCGGTCAAGTAAGGTCTTTATAAATGCGAGGTATTATAATGATTGGTTTTAGTTGTGCAGATATGAATTCGGTTACGAGAATGTAACCTTGTTTTTACGGGGGTAGAATGTAACAATTGTGTTTTTATCTATGTTTGTGTATTTTATGTTGTGTTGAATTAAGTATAGTGTATGTGTAATAATATGTTTAGGTTGTTGTGTTATTTGTTCTGTTCTTTGGGTATAATCGTGAACTTCAGGACGAAATTCATTTTTAACGAGGAAAGACTGTAATACTCCATATTTTAGTTGGAGTACTCGGTCGAGTACTTGATTGGTACTCGGTCAAGTGTGTGTCATTCGGCCAAGTGCACTTGACCGAGTAAACCGGTTCAGTGGGTTTGACGGTTTCTATTTTGTTTTGACCAACGGTTTTGTTAATAATGTTTAACTCATTTCTAAATTCATTTAACATCTCTAAAATTCATTTCTAAACCTAGAGAGAGGGAGAGAAAGAAGAGAGTGGCGAGCCTTTCAATTGATTAGAGATTTCTCACCTATTTCAACCAGATTCAATTCCTCTTATTGCAAGTCGATTTCATTTATCTGTTTATGTTGTTATAAAATCTTCTTCTTCAAAAAGTTTGAAAATAAAGTCACGTTTTTTGAAGTCTAGTTTATACATATCAAACATCGTACTCAAATACCTTATGGTTTGTCCTAGTGATTTATTTATGATCCGATTGCTGAAAAGTCCGCGAATTTGATTTGATTGTGGAAAATGGTTTGAAACCCTAATTTTTATGTCGATTCACTACTGGGTCATTTTCATACATTATCTTTGTAGAGTCTAGATGACAATATAGTCCCGTTTTATTTGAAGTCTAGTTTATGCATATCAAATATCGTAGCCAAATACCTTATGGTTTGTCCTAGTGATTTATTTATGAACCTATCGCTGAAAAGTCCGTGAATTTGATTTGATTGTGGAAAATGGTTTGAAACCCTATCTTTTCTGTCGATTCAGTACTGTGTCTTTTTCATATATTATCTTTGTAGAGTCTATATGACAATAGAATTTGGAATTACCAAAAAATGATGCTTTAAACGCGTTTTATTAATCGATACTTTTTATACGACGAATTCTGCCAGTTTTTAGAAATTGGTCTAAATACCCTTGATAAGTTTGGAATTTGGGAAAAATACTGGATAATAATTTTAGATAAGATTCATGGGGTTATAACCCAATTGGCCTTACATCGATTGGATTTTTCTGAAATTAGTTACGTATTTTATACCGAGTCTGCCATGTGCTGGAAAGTCCGGAAAAGTCGAGATTAGTCTTTAAGTTGAGATTACTATTAAGTCATGATGAGTCTAGGTTGTGTGCATGGTTAAGTGAGTATATAGTAATTATACATGATTATGTTATGTAGGTGATGGACTTGTGAAGGATCTAGAATGGACTGGTTGTGTTTGAAGTATTGCTAAAAGGTAGGGTTTCCCTACTCGGTCCCTTGTACTATTGTTTTTCAGTGCTATAGTGATTGTATGATTGTTCTATTGTGATTGTATCACGGAGGTTGGTTGTTATTGGTACTATTGTTGTTGATTGTGAATCCATTATCGGGAGATGGTCTTCACCCCCATGTTCACCCTTGTGGCTCCCTTCACAAGGGGGATGTGCACATTAATGATCTGGGATCGCTCGTTGCGATGAGCGGGGCTTAGGTGGCAAGGCTGTGGTCTCCCACTGGTGGTGTGGGTACCTGTTGCGGTGAGTTACCTGTCAGATCTAGGCTACGACTCAGATAAATATACTTAGAGGTTGGAGTTTGGATTGTTACAGGATTGAGTTGGATAGTTATTGTTGATTGTTGTAGTTATGTTTTACTGTGCAGTTAACTGACCCATTTTCTGTTGTTGTAAAACCTGCGGTGATCAATTGGGGGATGGTGAGCAGATATCTAGCAGGTTATGATTGCTTGAGCTGTCTTGCGGGACGGATATGATGTTGCTGAGTCTAGATTTTGTCATAACTTCCGATGATCGCTAGTAGACTTTATTTTATGACAATTGGTAACTTTAATTTATTATACTTTATATATTTCCGTTTGTAACTTTAATTTATTATACTTTAATTTATTTCTGTTTCATTATGGTATATGTGATGCTTACTACCTCGGGCAACCGAGATGGTAGTACTCCCATTTGTTAAGGTAGGCCTTGGTAAGACACTATGGTAGATGGAGGTGTTACAGTTACACTATACGCAAAAACTAAACCAAAACCGGCAAAGCAAATACAAAAAATCGAATAGTGAATTACAGCCGAAATTAGGGGATCAAAGTCCAACTGCCTCAAATCTACACTAAAAAATTAGATTTACAATGTTATACCCAAGCTTTCTATTTCAGATAAAATAAAGCATTTTACTATTATACACCAAACGTTGCCGTGACAAGATTTACATGCTATATTCACTACCATACCAATTCTTTATGATAATAAATTTTGGCATAAATGTAACGAGTTAACCTCTAAAATCTAAAATAATCTTCTACATTACAATATAAATGACGTTTTCTTACATCTTTTACCTATATAAAAGGAAGAAAAACTGAAAAAACAATGTGATATGTGAATAAGAGAAAAACGAGATCAACCCTCAACATTCTTGTGGGTTTCACGGGTTCCAAAACTAATTGTTTATAATATCTCCTGCAAAGAAAGTTCAAGTGATTTCAACCTCAAAAGTCACAATATCATTTGGAATGGAGATGCAAAATCTTTTTGAATAATTATCTTCATTGATACGGTCGTTTCTGTACCAAAAATAAAATACCTAGATACTACTAACAGAAGTTAGCGGTAAGTAGGGTCGATCTCCACAGGGAGGCGGTTTACTATCTACTTGTCTATTCTATCTGTCTGATGTCACAATTGGGGGTTTTAATTGTTTATATTAAACTAAAGAGACTAAGCAAGAGGGAAAGGAAAGCAAGAAATTAACAATAAGAGAAGGGAATATGCTAGGAGTCGGTCTACCGTGGCAGCTGTACTATCGGGTGTACTGAGGCGATTAGACTATTGATAAGAAGAGCTATGGTCGTCACCTTTCGGTCCTTAAACCGCCCTAGGGTCTCCTAACTTAGCTTTCGCCCTAATTAGGTATTACCTATTGTAATTAAGCAAGCCTTCCCTTCCAATCTTTTGATCCAGGTCGGGGTTAACTACTTTTATAAATTGGTCTCCTGCATGCATACATTCAACCTAATAACAATTATATTGCCTAATACAATTCTTATCCCAAGGCTAATCTATTCAAGTCAATTATAACATGTTGCTACCACGGCTTCCCTAATCCTAACATACTAAGGGGATTTAGCTAGACATGGAAATAAGGAAAACTAGAATAAAAGAAATAAGAACAATAAACATTAAATTAAAGAGAGAAAAGGGAAGAAAGAATTACTAAATTAAAAGATCCGGAAATGAAGAACAAAAGTAACAGTAGCCAAAGTAACGTAATAGAAGTGTCAGATGAAAAAGGAGAGAGAGTTTACAATGATTTCCTACTCCTATTTATAAGAAAAATAGGATTTATTAAACCTAATTGACGGAAATAAGCAAAAAAGCCCAACCCATCAGCGAAACCACTCGATCGAGTGATTTAGAACCACTCGATCGAGTAACTAAAGCTTAAACCACTCGATCGAGTAGAAAAACTACTCGATCGAGTAAACCATAAATTGAATCTACTCGATCGAGTAGAAAAAGGACTCTATCGAGCAAAATTCTACTCGATCGAGTACTTTCCAGAAACAGTTTTCTGCTTTGCGCACTGAACTTCAAACGGCTGACATTTCTTCGTTACTTAGGCAAATAGGGTGATTCCGGTGGCATTGGAAAGCTAAAAGAACAAACTTTCATCTCCAATTAGAATCACCTGAATATCTGTTGTAGAACCCGAGATATGGCTCTCCAAAGTAGGCACTAGCAATTTGAAGTTCTTCCTTTGCTCACCTAGCTATCTTTCTTCTTTGCGCATCTCAAAATAGCTACATTCCCGCTCCAAATTCACTCTTCCTCCAAATGCATGCTAAAAGGATGGTAAAAGGCTTGATTTCACTACTTTCTGGTTCATTCCTGCAAATAAGACAAAACAAACCAAAGTAGCATATTCGGGGCATTTCGTAGCATAAAACTACGATAATAGCATAGAATACGTGCATAAAATAGGCTAATAAGACTTTATAAAATGCACGTATCAAATCTCCCCAAACCAAACCTTTACTCGTCCCCGAGTAAACTAAAATGCAACTAATGGAACGGAAAAAGATAACTCAAAACTAGCTACAAATGCCCACTTAAGCCAATTTAATGCAAGCAAACTAACACTTATAGCAAACAATCAAATGCAAACGAGTTATAGGATGTTTATGAAAGTGGCTGAACCGTCGAACTTGCAAGACCTTTAACAATGGACTCTCACGGGTCACTCTTCTCTCATGAAGCAAAGGGTGAACATATATATATATATATATATATATATATATATATATATATATATAAGAGAGAAAGAAAAATAGTCGCTCACCTAGACTACGACCCACATAAACATGCATGCAACTAATATGATAGACAATTCTAGCTACCGTACACACATTCCAACCAAACGAGGTCCTGTCACAGCCGAGGGCTTACAAAAATATGGTAAAGTGAGGCAATGGGTAGGAAAAGGCAAAATATTTATGGGAATGTGGAGGTATAAGTGATCAAGCTAGTACCTAAACAAAACCATATGACAACATCCATTTCCAACTCAATTATGAATTAAGCACATGCCCTTCATTTGGCATAAAACTCACCAAACCGAACTAGAAATACTCCTCAAATGATATAAATAAAGCATAGGAGCGAAACCGTCAACAATACAAACTCTTCTTTTTTTTTTCGAATTTTCTTTTCTTTTTCTATTTTCTTTCGGTTTCTTTCTTTTTTTTTCGAATTTTTTCTCTTTTTTTTTTTCCTTTTCACTCTTTTTTTTCTATTTTCCTCCTTTTCTTCATAAATACCAACTCCAAAACAATAGATATAAGCCAAACTTGATACAATAGACATTATACCGCAAAGAACAATCTAAACTAGCTTGACAAGGCAGGCTAAATTTGGAATGTAGTTAAGGGTCAACAGGCAAATTTGGCTAATGTGGAGTTAAATGGGTAAAAATGAAAGAAAGGGAAATTGTAAGCACCTCCCTGCATGTGACACCAACCACTAACCCGAATGTATGTAGGCAAAAAGCAATTGAATTTCATATATGTGCAAATTGATGATACATGTTATGCAAGGAGTATACTACTCACAATCCTACATGAAACTGGTCATAAATGACACCAGTTTATAAGGCTCTAAATCTTAGAAATTATAAGTAGGTTGCCAAAATTTCAGGTCAAGTCTATTCGTTCAGCTAAATTAAACATTAACTCGTAGATATGCAATAAGACAAAGCTAATAAGATAATTAATTCAATGCAAGGCTTAAGCAAAAAGACAAACGCAGTGCAATTTCATCATTGAAATATACCGTTCCGACTCAACCTATATGCAAAAATAAACGTGATTTTTTTTTTGAATTTTTCAATTTTTCTAATTTTTAGGGGGGAATTTTTAAATTTTTAAGAATAAAAGACAATGCATACATAAATTGAATGTGATAACAGAAATGCAATAAAAACAATATGCAGACGCAGATATGGATGCATAACCTCCCCAAACCAAACTGTACAATGCCCCCATTGTACCCAAACATGGAAAGGAAATGCAAACTAAAAGAGAAAGAGAGTAAACGCGGAAAACTTACAAGAGTACGCAAATAAGGGACCTCCCCAAACCAGCCAGCAACGTGGGAGGTCACTAATAGCTCCGAAACATCGTCACAAGAAGCTAATCCAAGCAATGGGCGTCCAAAACAGCTCGATCGAGAGGAAAAGTGGTCGATCGAGTAATTTTTTTTTTTTTTTTTTTTTTTTTTTTTTTATCGAGCAACTCGTCTTTCTGCAGCTTAAGGATCGAGTAGAATTTCTGCAAAGACGCAATAAAAAAAAAAACAGCCCGCAACTAACTAAGCAAGCATACTGATAGTTTATGGTATAAAAACCATTTATTACAACTGAAATAAAAAATAAAAATGCAAAGTAAAATCGCCGGGTTGCCTCCTGGGTAGCGCTAGCTTCAGTCAGGTCCCAGCTCGACCTTCTTTTTCTTCGAGCCTCTCTAATTAGTCACAATCAAAACAGCTCAAAGCGCGCAGCATTAAATCATACATCTGCGCATGTGCTACACAAAAATGTAAGTAGCACCACAGTGGAATAAAGAAATAGGAAATAAAAGTATATAAACATTTAAGTCTAACGAATTTCCTATGAGAGCTCCTAAATTTATCCACGAAACATAGGAACTCGGGAGCAATTAATGATAATCTAGGGCTCCATTTCAGATTAACAATTTTGTGATGATAGGGATGGTGAAAAATCATTAAATTGTACGACCTACTAGGAAGGGGCAAAGCATTAGAATGCAAAGCGTAAGTCAAACGAGGCAATTTACTATTTAAACAGACAATAATTGAATTATCGTTCACCACCTCAGGTTGATCGCTCTCAATGACGGAATCATAGATAAAAGAATTTATTACCTCATCTGCGCTAGGAGTAATTACCGACTCAGCCTCTTTGTCACCCTCCTCAGTAGATTTCATCCCGTAAATCGCAGCCTCAAGTGCATCTAACTCGGCTTTGAATAAGGGAGACTCACCATAACCGTTATCATCATCAAAATCGTCATCTAAATCAAACCCATATGACGAATCAAAGCTCCCAATGGCCAATTCAGTCGATCGAGCAGAATAATCACTCGATCGACCAGTTTCCTCCTGAATTCCACTCGATCGAGTGGAAATATCACTCGATCGAGCACTTTCTCCTGGCAAATCACTCGATCGACCAATATTAGTCACTCGATCGAGTGATTCCTCCTGTACAGCACTGAAATCCTCGTGTGGGGTGGTGAAATGTGATAGAAACTCGTCGTCTGAGTCATAAAAGTCATCCTCAGCATTGGGCAACACGGTTTCTTCATGGGAAAAACCGCTCTCAGCAAGGTATACCTCTTCTGGTTGCCCATTATCCGACTCAGCTGCTAACTGAGCTATTTGTGACTCCAGCTCAAGGATTCGAGCGTCCATATGTCTGTCACTCTCTTGCACTTTGGATACAAGCGTCCCCATTAAATATGTCAGCTCCGCGATCTCTTCTATCTGTATCTCAGCTGCTAACTGAGCAATTACAGACTCGAGCTTATCAACTCGCGAGACATATTCTTGCGCTTGGAATGCAAGTGTCTCCATCAAGGATTTCAGCTCCGCAATCTCTTCTTCTTGTATATCAGGAAGACCTTGTTGCGGTGGCCATTGATAGGGTGGATGTGGCGGCATAACTACAGCTGCTTGACTAGCTCGACTACGCTGTTGGAACGCGTAAACTTCGTCATTCTCTGCCAAACAAAAAACTGCATTATGCCCAGCAGCACCACATCTCCCGCAGTAAATCACCTGCTGTGCCATATAATGGGACATGGGTGACAGGTCAAAGGTACTCAAGCCTTCCCTCTGACGATCTTTCACCTAGAACTGTCTAGGTAGTACCTGTAAGGCCTATCAAAACAGCACTCAAGGAAAAGATTAGAACGGCCTCAAGGGAAAAATCCCCTGAGGCTAAAAACAGATAAAATGAAACAAATGAATAAATAGATGCCTCCCCGACAACGGCGCCAAAATTTGATATGGTCGTTTCTGTACCAAAAATAAAATACCTAGATACTACTAACAGAAGTTAGCGGTAAGTAGGGTCGATCTCCACAGGGAGGCGGTTTACTATCTACTTGTCTATTCTATCTGTCTGATGTCACAATTGGGGGTTTTAATTGTTTATATTAAACTAAAGAGACTAAGCAAGAGGGAAAGGAAAGCAAGAAATTAACAATAAGAGAAGGGAATATGCTAGGAGTCGGTCTCACCGTGGCAAATTTGTACTATCGGGTGTCGAGGCGATTAGACTATTGATAAGAAGAGTTATGGTCGTCACCTTTCGGTCCTTAAACCGCCCTAGGGTCTCCTAACTTAGCTTTCGCCCTAATTAGGTATTACCTATTGTAATTAAGCAAGCCTTCCCTTCCAATCTTTCGATCCAGGTCGGGGTTAACTACTTTTATAAATTGGTCTCCTGCATGCATACATTCAACCTAATAACAATTATATTGCCTAATACAATTCTTATCCCAAGGCTAATCTATTCAAGTCAATTATAATATGTTGCTACCACGGCTTCCCTAATCCTAACATACTAAGGGGATTTAGCTAGACATGGAAATAAGGAAAACTAGAATAAAAGAAATAAGAACAATAAACATTAAATTAAAGAGAGAAAAGGGAAGAAAGAATTACTAAATTAAAAGATCCGGAAATGAAGAACAAAAGTAACAGTAGCCAAAGTAACGTAATAGAAGTGTCAGATGAAAAAGGAGAGAGAGTTTACAATGATTTCCTACTCCTATTTATAAGAAAAATAGGATTTATTAAACCTAATTGACGGAAATAAGCTAAAAAGCCCAACCCATCAGCGAAACCACTCGATTGAGTGATTTAGAACCACTCGATCGAGTAACTAAAGCTTAAACCACTCGATCGAGTAGAAAAACTACTCGATCGAGTAAACCATAAATTTAATCTACTCGATCGAGTAGAAAAAGGACTCGATCGAGCAAAATTCTACTCGATCGAGTACTTTCCAGAAACAGTTTCCTGCTTTGCGCACTGAACTTCAAACGGCTGCCATTTCTTCATTACTTGGGCAAACAGGGTGATTCCGGTGGCATTGGAAAGCTAAAAGGACAAAATTTCATCTCCAATTGGAATCACCTGAATATCTGTTTTAGAACCCGAGATATGGCTCTCCAAAGTAGGCACTAGCAATTTAAAGTTCTTCCTTTGCTCGCCTAGCTATCTTTCTTCTTTGCGCATCTCAAAATAGCTACATTCCCGCTCCAAATTCACTCTTCCTCCAAATGCATGCTAAAAGGACGGTAAAAGGCTTGATTTCACTACTTTCTGGTTCATTCCTGCAAATAAGACAAAACAAACCAAAGTAGCATATTCGGGGCATTTCGTAGCATAAAACTACGATAATAGCATAGAATACGTGCATAAAATAGGCTAATAAGACTATATAAAATGCACGTATCATTCATATAATGAGTTTTGAAGGGATCATCGAAGCGATTCTTATTAATTGAAGACATCTATAAAGTTGATTAAGTATGATGGCATCTATTTCCAAGTTCGAGAAACAGTGTTGCATTATGAGTTGCATTAACTTTTTACAAGAGATGTAACCATTAGGGGGGAGTGTGCACGTGTTAAACTTAGTTTTCTTATTTATGGTTTTGTCCCACTGCATTTTCCATAGAAATGTTTTAATGAGTCAGCGTATTAGTTTGCGTGCTAGAGGAATAATGTACTCTTTTTTCTTACTAGTGTTTTTTTCCCATAGGGTTTTTCTAGTAAGGTTTTAATGAAGCATGTTTTTCAGTAGTGTACATCAAAGGGGGAGTGTTATGAAATGTATTATATAGACTATTGGGCTATGTGGTCCATTTTGTACTTTATATAATTAGGGTTCTGACGTGATATGTACTATAGTTATACCCCCTATTATGATGAATAAAACTACCTCTATTGAATCTTCACCTTGAATTCTCTCTCTACTATTTCCTCTATTTCTTATTCTACAACATTCATATACTTATTTGTGATTTTTTTTTGTGAAAAGTGATATTAATCCAAAAATAAACAACAAACTACAAAAGTAAAATTAGAATGCATAAAAAGGAATATCACGAGGCTAGACTACTCCACCCATGTCTAAAATACTAATGACCAAACACCATTAATACGTCTTCTAATTTTTAAGGATCCAATTTAAAAATATCATTTTAATATTTTAAATAATATATGTAAGCCTGTTGGAGTCGCCTATTTCGATCATGTAGCAAATCAATACTCTAGAATACACATTTTTTATTGTTCATTCTTGTAGATACCCGTATCCGTCGATATCGGAATTTATAGAGAACCCGACAAACACCCGATGATGATAGGACACATGTATTCTTTAGTTGTCATTGTCATTATTTGGGTTCGTTTTACGATGTAGAATGAGCGTTGTCGACGAAGTATTTTATTAATTTAAATGATATTTAAATTAAATGTTTTTTTAAAGTGAATTCATTTTACTTTATTTTGAATTTATTTTCTCAAGTTTATTTTATTGAAAATAAAATAAATAATTGATTTGAAAAATCATTTTATGAGTGTATTTGATTTGAAAAATCATTTATTTTAATGTGTTAATCGATTTGAAAAATCGATTTGAAAATCGAAAAACTCGTTTTAAACACGTGTTTTAGAGCTCGATTATAGCTCGGTTTTTGGGCCCGTTTTCTTTACGAGTTGGCACGAATCTCGAGTACACTAACCAACCTAAGCCTCTACCCATCCAACCCCAGTTCGAACCCCATAACCACGGCCCAAATCATGCCCCAAATCACCCCCAACAGCCCGCACAAAAACACGAGCAGCCCCCCTGTTTTGCAGCTCAAATCCCGAGCCCAAAACCCGCTCCAAATACCACCAAAACCCGTACCCATTAACCCTAACCCATACCCTAGTATCCTACCCATATTACCTTGGCTTAACCACCAAGAAAACCCCTCTCAAACCCTCACAAAAGCTGCTGGACAGCAGCTATGCGTGAATGAGCCCGTCTGCCTCTCCCCTTTTTTACCCTACTTTAACTCCTTATAAATACCCTCCCTTCACCATACATTCATTCCTGTAAGTTCTCCATACATACAACCATCACTTACAAGCTTTAAACTCCAGAAACAAACCCTAATTGCCTCTCAAAAACCCTTCACAAAACCGACTTGTAAACTGGAACAGTTTGTGTGTCCTCTTCGAAATACAATTCGTTCCTCCTTCAAACCTCCATTAAAATTCGAGTTTCTTATTCCTAATTGACCATACAACATCCATCTACACATTAGACAAAGATTTACGAGCCAAATTGCCCTTGAGAGTACACGAATTCCCTCGAAAAACAGAGTGTTATACACTCTGTTTTCGCGGTTTTTCCTGTCTGTCCAGTTCTGTTTGTGCTCGTTTTTCGTGCCCAATAACTCAAAACGAGCAGGGATTGTTTTAAGATCTCTGTTCTCCTCTCTTTATAGTTTTCAAAACATCTTTTAAATCGAATTTTCATCGTGAAACGAGAGAGAAATCGCTGTTTGAAAGTTGCTGTCCAGATTCGATAAAAACGTGTTGTTTGCTTTGTTTCTTCGTCGACGACGGCCTCTCGAGATAAAATCTACCATCGATTACGACCCAAGACGGTGTCAACGATACATGTAGGTTGAGGGTGCATCAAATCCTCCTCTTTCTCCCTTTTATTTCGTTTTTTTTATGTTTCTTTTTTTTATTGTTTCGTTTTATTTCGTTTATCGTTTTTATTTATCGTTTAAATTAACTATGAAACTAGTTTAGTCCGAGTATGAGTTAAAGTACCACCATGAACACCCGCGTTGACTTGAGATGGGAAAGAAACCGCTACATCAGTCGGTCGTACACCCCGTCTCATTTACATATCCTCGTGTTCAAGGTAGGGCATTAATAAAACGATTCGACTTCGCTCTTCGCTTTTGACCCCTCTCTTCTCTCCTGTGATTCGACCTACCCCTGGACCACTTACATGTTAGTATGACCTCTGATTGTTAACATATAACTCGTTTAGATGACATTAGATCAATTTAATAACTTAATTAGACACTTTAGGGTACATCGACATAGCTTTTAAAACCGATTAACAATTTCAGAACTTAATTGAATGCATCTCTCTCTTTCACCTAATTTCTCGCTAGTATAAGAGTGCGTGATTAGCACCTTCTTATTAACACTCGATGAGTTAATTTAATTAGCGAACTTGACCTAATTTGACCCCTTAGGCCGTGTAGAATACACCTTTGCGCGACATCCTTCCAATCGATCAACGTTGTTTCTAACTCGTTTTCTAACTTGTTTCCTATCCCGTTTCGCAATCATCTATCTAACCTAATGAATCTAACCTAAGGATTAGGGTATGCTAGATCGTGTAGGCCGTGTTTGGCCGTGTCCTTGTAGTCCCTTTTCTCGTTATTTTCTGATCTTTATCTCGTTATTTCGTATCTTGTAATTACTTTGTTTATCGAGTCGTGTTTGGTAGTTTGTTTGTAATTTTCAAGTTGGTTTCCTCTTATCGAGTCAAAACCTATTTCAAAAACCTTAGACTTGTTTGGTTAGATGGTTGTGCCCTAATGCATGCTTTGGTGCGTAGCCCTATGTCTAATTCGATGAGATTAAGTGAAAGCACGCATCACGAGGAGTGACCCAAGGCCGTGAGTCATGTAAGCCGTGGGCCACCCCCCTTGTGCACGTTTCCCTAGGCCGGATGGCCGTGTAATGAGTCGTGTATGGTGTCGTATATAGCAATTGTATTTAGATCGAGTTGTATCTTTAATTTATCGTTGTGTCGGCATGAAATGCCTGGGTTGTAATAGGGTAGATCCTAACGGCTCCCCCATTCTCATCAAGCCTTGTTTGTTTTGTTTGTATGTTGTTAGATCAATCAACCCACATGCTAAATTACAACTTTGACAAAGTTAGTTTAGTTGCATCTAAATCGGCATAGAAACTCCACATGTTAGGGTTTTGAAAACGATGTTTGCATATCATATATCGTAGTAGCTATGACCTTGTTTGAAATCCGACACTTGACTTAGTAGAGGCCGTTATTGACGGGCGGGGTTAGGTGTGGGTGAATATCCGTATACTACCCTTTAAATTTAGGACTATAACGTAAATTTAACATGCGAATATCGTCATAAAACATGAAAACAATAGAAACGATAATAAACAAGAAATAACCTCGGGTCCTTATTGTGCGGCGTAAAGAACAGGAATCAAACGAGTTTCCCTCCTAATTGTTGCACCCAAGACTTGTCCGAGATATGCCCTTGTGCTAGATAGTGTTCTCCGATTGCCTTGCAATATTGGGAGAACTGATGTGAGTTTTGTCGAGATGAGAGATCTCAGGTTTTTCAGAGGAGAATACTCTTCAAAACCCTAATTTTTGTCTAATGAACGATTAGGTTAGACAAGAGGAGAAGCTCTCCTTTTGTCTATGTTTGGCTCGGCCAAACCGAGTCCATGGGGAGGAAATGGGCTTTTCCATTTCCTCTTCATTTTAACTCGTAGTCCGTACCCAATGACTAAATGTATATGACGCGGTTTTTATAAATCGTCATCGGTTATCGGCTATTAAAACATCAACTAATTATACGGGTTAGTTGAAATATTAATACATGTCCGACAAAGACGATATTGTATAATTATATTCAATATACATTTAATTAAATATAAAATGCTTATATTTAATTTTACGAATTAACTGGTTAATTCGCCTTAGTCCATGATATTTAATCCGTATTAAATACAATATCTCAACATCACATATTTTGACTAACTACTAGTCAAATAACTCGGACTAACTGGTTAGTCAAATTTGGCATCTACATGATTTGTATTTTCATACATTGTCACGTCTCTCGAACGTATCCTATAGGTGTGACTTTTAGGGACCAGTTGATCACCGCCATCTGTATGACAATAACGTCAAACTTTTCTAGCAAGCCAACCGTTATTGATAAACGTGGACCAACTGATAATAATACCAAAAGTATGCCCTTTGATCCTTTTAGAGGTTTATAAGTCCTTGCACTAACTGTTAAGGACACCAACCCCAACAAGCTCCCACTTGTCCGTACAAGTGTATGTGCAATGACGTTATCCGCACTAACTGGAGGACACAAGCTCCAACAAACTCCCACTTGTCCGTACAAGTGTATGTGCGATAACCGATTCTCATATTCATTTAAAAATTTCTCCCACTCAATGTAAAACAATTTGCAGATCTGGATCCACAAAGGTCGTATTTTACAATCGATCTGTATCTAGAGTGGTTTCCCCGACTAGAGAGTAACTTAACCGATAAAACGAATCCGTATCCGAGCATGGCCATGCATTTCGATTCTGACTCCTCGAGTGGCCCTGAGAAATATCGAGTACTGATAAAGGCTGAATATTTCCTTCAACTCGACTCCTTCCGATCTAAGCACAAGCATGAAATGACCGAAAAAAATCTACTTGGCCCCTCGTTACGGATGACCGTGAGAAAGAAACCAAAGTCACCCAAAATCTGCGGTAGTCTCAAGAGACAGTCGATAGTCAAGAGATTCGACTCTAAGGATCACCATGGAAGTCCTATCCACGACCGGGCAACGAATGTTATAAAACATTTAGGACTCCACGTCGATGTCACAAGTGTGTCCTACGAAATATCCGTATAAATCGCCTCTGTGATTGGTCAGTCAACCGGTTGACTTATGGCTCGTTGAACCCACCATCAACCAACGTCACAAAATAATTGCCAGAGTTATCAGCTCATGTGGGCAATTAAGGACTGAAAAGATATAATGTTCGTTCAGTTCACTTTGTGGTGTTCAAAATTTGTCGTACAAATCCACATGAAAAACAAAATATATATATAAAATATCAAAACGATGATGTCGTATAGATTACAAAGGAGAATGAATCTGATCCATAAAAGAGTACTACAACTTAGGAACACGTTTAATTCCCATGGAATTAACGTGCCCTTCATGCTTATCTTGTCGTAATGCTTTAGTGAGAGGATCTGCTATGTTGTCATCTGTAGCAATCTTTTCTATCACTACTGTCTTTTGCTCCACGTAATCCCGGATTAGATGAGCTTTCCGTTGTACATGTCTAGACTTGTTGCTAGACTTAGGCTCCTTAGCTTGGAAGATGGCACCACTATTGTCGCAATAGATGGTGATCGGGTCATTCGAACTAGGCACTACGGATAGTCCATGTAAGAATTGACGCATCCATATCGCTTCCTTTGTAGCTTCAGACGCGGCATAGTACTCGGACTCAGTCGTAGAATCTGCTGTAACAGTTTGTTTCGAACTCTTCCAGTGATGCAGCGCCATTAAGAGTAAAAACGAATCCAGATCGAGATTTCGAGTCGTCTCGATCCGTTTGGAAGCTAGCATCTCACAGAATCGGTTGCGCATAGCGTTTGAGAGCCTCCATAAGTCAATGCCCAATCTTTAGTCCTCCGTAGGTACTTAAGAATGTTCTTGACACCAACCAATGTGGTTCACCTGGTTCTTTGTTGGAATCGACTTGTCATACTCAATGCATATGCCACGTCCGGACGTGTGCATATCATGGCATACATGATTGATCCTATAGCCGAAGCATAAGGAATCCGTGTCATGCGCTCTTTCTCTTCCGGTGTCTCCGTGCCGAGACTTGCTCAAATGCACCCCGGAGACATAGGAAGGAACCCTTCTTGGAGTTAGTCATGTTGTATCTCTCTAGGACTTTGTCTATGTAAGACTCTCGATCGAGAGATAACATCCGTCGTGCTCTATCTCGATAGATACGGATGCCTAGAATTCTTTGTGCCTCTCCCAGATCTTTCATCTGGAAATGGTTTTTCAACCATACTTTCACCGAAGTTAAGAGAGGTATGTCATTCCCAATCAGGAGTATGTCGTCAACATACAATATTAGGAAGACAATCTTGCTCCCACTCGACTTGATATATAAACATGGTTCCTCGACTGATCGAGTGAATCCATTTTCTTTTATCACTTGGTCGAAGCGATGATTCCAACTCCTTGATGCTTGCTTAAGTCCATAAATGGAACGCTTAAGTTTGCACACTTTCTTAGGATGTACTGGATCAATGAAACCTTCGGGTTGTACCATGTACAACTCTTCCTCCAAAAAGCCGTTTAAGAAGGCGGTTTTCACGTCCATTTGCCAAATTTCATAGTCATGAAAAGCGGCAATCGCTAAGATAATCCGAATGGAACGCAGCATGACTACGGGTGCAAAAATCTCATCATAGTGCAAACCTGGCACTTGGGTGAAACCTTTAGCAACTAGTCGTGCTTTGTAGATATCTTGTTGACCTTCCACATAATGCTTTATCTTGTAAAGCCATTTGCATTGAAGGGGACGAACCTTAGCAGGTAAGTCAACAAGATCCCACACGTTGTTCTCATACATGGAGTCCATCTCGGATTTCATGGCCTCAAGCCATAGTTTCGAGTCGAATCGGTCACGGCACCTTTATAGGTTGCGGGTTCGCTACTCGTTAAGAGTAGAACGTCATCTATGTCATGTTCCTCGACCATACCAATGTATCTGTCCGGAGGAATAGAGACTCTTCCCGACCTCCTAGGTTCCTCAGGAATATTCACCGCAGCCGGGATTGAAAGAGTAGGTTCCTCCAATGGTTGCTCGGTGTTTGGTTCTGGAATCTCCGACAGGTCGAAGGTTCTATCACTCTTTGCATTCTCGAGAAATTCCTTCTCTAAGAATGTCGCACTAGCCGCAACAAAAACACGTTGTTCGGTTGGCGAATAGAAGTAATGACCACGTGATCCTTTAGGATAACCTATAAAGTATGTCTTGACCGATCGCGGGCCGAGCTTATCTTCAGGTCTCCACTTGACATAAGCCTCGCAGCCCCAAACCCGTATAAAGGACAAGTTAGGGACCGTTCCCTTCCATAGTTCATATGGAGTCTTGTCAACAGCTTTAGACGGACTTCGGTTAAGTATTAGAGCGGCTGACAAAAGAGCATAACCCCATAATGAATCAGGTAAAACCGTGTGACTCATCATGGATCGAACCATATCAAGTAGTGTTCGATTTCTCCGTTCGGACACACCATTCAATTGAGGTGTTCCAGGTGGAGTTAACTGTAGGGCAATCCCACAGTCCTTTAGGTGTTGATCAAACTCGTGAGAAAGATACTCGCCACCACGATCTGAACGCAGTGTTTTAATCTTTCTACCTAATAGGTTCTGTACCCTATTTTGGTATTCCTTGAATTTCTCAAAGGATTCACTTTTGTGCTTCATTAAGTAGACATAGCCATATCTACTCAAATCGTCCGTGAAAGTGATGAAATACCTATAGCCTTCTCGTGCGGTGATTGACATAGGTCCACATACATCCGTGTGTATGAGTCCTAATAGGTCAGCAGCGCGCATTCCAACACCTTTGAAGGAAATCCGAGTCATCTTACCAATGAGACATGATTCACACGTGCCAAATGATTGAAAATCAAAGGCCGAGATAGCTCCATGTTTGATGAGCTGTTTTACGCGTTTCTCATTAATGTGTCCCATACGACAGTGCCATAGATACGTTTGATCTTTGTCACCAACCTTTAACTTTTTATTCATTACGTGTAATATTTCCGAGGTCTGATCTAAAACATAAATTCCGTTCATGGAAACCGCCTTGTCAGTAAATCATGTCGTGTAATGAGAAAATGCAAGCATTGTTTTCTATTACAAATGAAAAACCAAGTTTATCAAGCGCAGAAACCGAAATAATGTTTTTGGAAAGACTAGGAACATAATAGCAATCATATAATGATAACTCAAATCCGCTTGGAAGCTGGATCACATATGTCCCCTTGGAGATGGCAGCTACTCTTGCTCCATTTCCAACACGCAGGTCCACCTCACCCTTTACGAGGGGTTCGATGTTTCGGAGCCCCTGCACATGATTACACAGATGAGAACCACAACCAGTATCAAGTACCCAAGTTCCGTAACTTGCGTGGTTAATCTCAATCATATGAATAAAAGTAGAAGAGAGAGAAGACATACCAACAGGTTTAACACGACCTGCCTTTAAGTCCTCATGATAAACAGGACATGTGCGTCTCCAATGCCCAGTCTTGTGGCAATGATGGCATTCCATGTTTTCACTCTTGCTCTTTGTCATGCCTCGATGAGTTACTCGCCTCACCAGGACCACTCTTCCCGAACCCGACTTCTTGAACTTCGCCTTACCTCTGTTAGGTTTGCCGAGCTTTGCCCTTACCTTTCCCTTTGTTTGACACAACGAGAACATCTTGTTTCGAGCTCCCATCGAACTTCATGTCCTTCTCGGTGCATACGAGGAGGAGTGCAATTCATGGGGAGTTTTCTTCAAATCATTCATATAGTAATTCGCTCTAAATTGCGAATAACCATCGTGGAGTGAATGAAGAATACGGTCGATAACGATATTCTCGCGATGTTACGATTAAAGGTCTCCGGTTCTCGACATTCTCAATCATGGCGAGAATGTGTGGGCTAACAGTTGGCCCTTCTGGAGTCTCGCATCAAAGAAGCGAGTGGTATGCTCATAGGTCACGATTCTCGGTGCTTTCGAGAATTCCTTAGTGAGCGTGGTGAAAATCTTGTTTGCACCATGGGCTATGAAGCGTTTCTGCAAATTGGGTTCCATTGCAAAAATGAGTACGTTTTTAATCGCACCGCTTCCATACGTAAATCATTAAACTTGGTGACTTCTGCAGCTCTAGCCGTGGGACCTGGGTTTGCCGGGATGGGCTCCAAGAGATATTTGAGCTTCCCGTCAGCAGCGGCAGCATTCCGTAATGCCGCCTCCCAGTCCGCGAAGTTGGATCCATCATTCTTCAGTCGAGTAGACTGATTCATCTGATTCATGAAGATCCTAAGCCAGGACTCACGGTCCAATGTGGCACTTGGCATTGGGTTATCACTTGAACCAGCCATTTGATGTTTAGCAGTTTAAAACGTGATCTACACTGAAAAAGAAGGAAAAACAAAACGAAATAAGCAACTCATCGAGGTGATTTAAGTCTATTTTAAAATTTATTTTAAACATGTAGACTCTTGCACTTGCATAATTGATCTCCCTCAAGAATGATACAAGTGATCCCAAGACTCAATTTCTGTAAACTGATAAGCCAACTGTTTAGCTAATTCTTCCGGAAGAACTCTTGGTCGATAGATTTCTGTAAATCCTATCTATAGTCCACCATGATCACAGGATCGTACGAGTGACCATAGTGTTGAGATAAAATAGGTCAATCGGTTCCAACTTACCCGACGTAGAAGGGGTCATAGTATGCCTACCGACGAAGAAGGGACTCATTGGAGTTTGACCTATAAAGACCGTTCTCAATTTTAGTTTATACGAGGAAGATCCCATCAACAAAATTATAATTCATTTTAAGTGAACGAATAACTAGCGTCTGTCGTGAATGAATTAATTTGGGTGATGGCTTAACATGATCGTGTGACATACGAATGTCAAAGAAAACTAACTCGTGACCTCTAAATGTGTCAGTTTTCATGTAATAATTATAGGTGGTTTGGTTTTTAGGCGGAATATGATGCATATTAATCGTTGCGAAAAATAAATAAAGGAATGCAATACGTAAATAAATGAAAATTTCCTAGTGTGGCCTATCCTAATAAAAAAAACAAAGTACAACTTTGGAATCCACCGTTGGACCCAAGAAGCTTGTCTTGTTGTTCCATCTTGATCCAAGTAGCGGGAGTGAGCATCTGGTCTCCGTCTTTGGTCTTCTCAAAAAATTACAATTTAAAATTACAAATATAAACCTATTTACATTCTAATTAAAACTGTAATTACAAGTGAAAAATCCAAAACGGAGATACAAGATCTCAAAATACAACCAAGACCGTGTTCCATCATTACGGTAACACGTTCTACTAAGGCCACACTAAGTTACAACTGATTGCAAAATTAAATACGTAATAAAAGGCATTCACGGCATTCATAATTAACGATAAATAAAATGCATCAACTAAAACCAAATTCATTCGTGACATAATTCCGTAATTATGTTAAAATTATCCAAACCACCTTTTAATGATTAAAATTCATGTGATAAAACCGCTTCTATCATTTAATTTTAATCCATTATAATCCGTCATTTTAAAGACGCTTTAAAACAACTATATGGTACGTGAGTGAACCGATTCACTATTAAGCGAGTGTACTATATCCGTATAAAGTACATATAGAAGCCAAAAGAAAATTTAAATCAAAAGAAACAAATTTTCAAAGTGTTAAAGATTTAAATCCCTCGATCCAGGGGACACGGGTGCTCGATCGAGGAACACGTGGCTCGATCGATCGAGCGCAAGTCGATCGAGAGGGTGCTGTTAGAGAGTGCTCGATCGACTAAACGGTGGTCGATCGAGTACTTTTATTAGCACATCCGCTCGATCGAGTACGAGGACAACTCGATCGAGCAAAGAGGTTTTGAAAGGGTCGATCGAGTACAAAGCAAGGACTCGATCGAACCAAAACAAGGCAGAAAGAGCACTCGATCGAGTAGAAATACGCTCGATCGAATGCAAACAAGGCTGAAAAACAAAACCCTCGTGAAACAGTTTTGACGAGACAAAACAAAACCAATTTTGATCAAAATCGCATCAAAACAATTTAACAATTTGACAAAACTTGACATATTGTTATAATCTCCGTATAAAACAACAATATGCATAAAAAAAATTGATAAACAAGATGAAAGAACCGTGTAAGACGTGTCACGGTTTCAAAAAAAATTTAGCCGTGTAAACTGGACACGGTTTTCGAGACAAAGAAAAACGCAGCAACACAAAAAAAATTTTCGTGATGAAAAACCTGCTGCCTCACGGTTTTAAGCAACATCCGTGTAAACAAGACACGAATTTCGAGACAAACACAACCGTTTCAAAATCGTTTTATGAAAAACACATATAAAAATTTACGTGGCCTCGCTCTGATACCACTTGTGGGTGAATATCCGTATACTACCCTTTAAATTTAGGACTATAACGTAAATTTAACATGCGAATATCGTCATAAAACATGAAAACAATAGAAACGATAATAAACAAGAAATAACCTCGGGTCCTTATTGTGCGGCGTAAAGAACAGGAATCAAACGAGTTTCCCTCCTAATTGTTGCACCCAAGACTTGTCCGAGATATGCCCTTGTGCTAGATAGTGTTCTCCGATTGCCTTGCAATATTGGGAGAACTGATGTGAGTTTTGTCGAGATGAGAGATCTCAGGTTTTTCAGAGGAGAATACTCTTCAAAACCCTAATTTTTGTCTAATGAACGATTAGGTTAGACAAGAGGAGAAGCTCTCCTTTTGTCTATGTTTGGCTCGGCCAAACCGAGTCCATGGGGAGGAAATGGGCTTTTCCATTTCCTCTTCATTTTAACTCGTAGTCCGTACCCAATGACTAAATGTATATGACGCGGTTTTTATAAATCGTCATCGGTTATCGGCTATTAAAACATCAACTAATTATACGGGTTAGTTGAAATATTAATACATGTCCGACAAAGACGATATTGTATAATTATATTCAATATACATTTAATTAAATATAAAATGCTTATATTTAATTTTACGAATTAACTGGTTAATTCGCCTTAGTCCATGATATTTAATCCGTATTAAATACAATATCTCAACATCACATATTTTGACTAACTACTAGTCAAATAACTCGGACTAACTGGTTAGTCAAATTTGGCATCTACATGACTGTATTTTCATCTTTGTCACGTCTCTCGAACGTATCCTATAGGTGTGACTTTTAGGGACCAATTGATCACCGCCATCTGTATGACAATAACGTCAAACTTTTCTAGCAAGCCAACCGTTATTGATAAACGTGGACCAACTGATAATAATACCAAAAGTATGCCCTTTGATCCTTTTAGAGGTTTATAAGTCCTTGCACTAACTGTTAAGGACACCAACCCCAACAAGCTCCCACTTGTCCGTACAAGTGTATGTGCAATGACGTTATCCGCACTAACTGGAGGACACAAGCTCCAACATTAGGTGTCCTTATGGGCTTCCTAACACGTACCCTCACCCCTTACTCAAGATCTATGGTTTGTGGATCCGTCTAAATACCATTGGATTACGAGAGTCATTCAAATCGAGTGATATAGGGTACAAGTCTTTATCTTTAATCACTCGTAGTCGATTGGCTTTATGCTTTTCGATGAAAGGTGTAAAGTTGACTTGAACGGTTCCAAGTTCCCAAAAAACTTGGTGGCGACTCTAATTTGTCTTAATTCGATTCGAAAGAACCTCGAGTCGATTATGCCTAGTGTGGATCCCGCAAACGCAGTTCCCGAGGGCCTTGTCCACAGTTTGGCGACTCCGCTGGGGAAAAGAGGACTAGTTACACTTTGTTTCTAGGGTCTTTTCCTCCGAGGTGAAACTTGAAAAGAAAGTATTGGAAAGTAAAACATTACTCATAGTGCTACGATTCATGCATAAACCCTTAAGGACTTTCCCGGGCCGTCCCAGCGTTTCTTTGTGATGCGTGGGGGGCGACGTCCCACTATGCCAGGAACTCGCACATTGCTTGCTTCCGCTCCGCCTCGCGTGGTTCTTGATGGTGGGGATGCTCTTCTAGGTACTCTACTTAAAGGCCCTTGCTCTATAAGACCGCAAAAGGATGGAGGGCATATACCTTCTTGTAGAAGACTTGCCGAGACTTAGAGATGTCTAGGAGCATACATCCTTATAACATGAGAATGACAATGTGCAAGGTGTTTTTTCCCGAGTCTTTTCAAAATTTCCATGTCAATTTCAAAACCGAACTTTGAACAACTTACTTTCAAAATAGCATGATTTTCAAAACGCGGAATGCTGCCCAAATAGGACTAGAATTTTCGGCCAAAATGAGCTTTTATAGGGCATTTCGCCCATTTCAAATCTCATTTTCAAATCAATTATTCGTTTTTTCCAAATTCAACCCAAAATGTTTCTCGAACCTCAACCAAGCATGAAATGCGTCGAGTCGTGTCCGGGTCCTGGCCGTGTTAGGCCAGGCGTTTTTTTCGTTCCAAGAGTCTAGAACACGACCCTGTTGGGTCACCCTAGCTCACCTCTTGGGCTTTGAGTCATGTTGGTCGACCAATTGGTCTAGGATAGTCCACAGAAACGCCCAAGCTAGGCCATTTAGGGCGTTTCACCCGAACCTATGGACTATGTTAGTCCAATCACGGGTTTAGTCACACCGAGTCCAGTTTAGAATCATGCTATGACAGTTTGAATCATGTCGTTTTGTCGAGTCTAAAATGAATTGAGGTCTAAATCCAACCGTGAGTCGAACCTTTGGTTAGTCAGTCTCAAGTCGAGTCTTTGCTTGAGTCAAGTTGGTGTCGTGTCCTTAAGTGTGCAGGGGCTCTTACATTTGAATATTGACTCGGTTCGGGGTTTTCTTGTAGAAAGGCCGCCAAAAACCCGACTTCAAGCAATGGAAGATGCTGTTAACAAACTCACTGAGGCCGTGAACCTCATGATGACCAGAATGGATGCGATCGAATCCAAGCTGGGTGAAGATTCCTCTTCATCTACCCCACCTCGATCGATCCGGAGAAACGGTTCAAATTCATTGAAGACCGCCTCGAAACTCTCCTGGGGGAAGAACATCCATTACGAAAATGCTAGGGCCTATGCCCCAGTTCAGGATAAGTTGCCCACGAACATGGTACTCACCGACATCCCAAAGTTTAGGGGCACGAGAAGATCCAATCCACCATGTTAAGGCCTATAAGGGGTACTTAGCACTGAAGGGAGTGCTCACGACATGCTCTCGAAATTTTCGCTCAATCCCTCGGATGAACACCGAAGGCGTGGTTCTACAATCTGGACCTTAAGAACTTCCCCACTTTCGAAGATATTACGGTGGAGTTCTGTAAGCACTATGCTGACAATGTCGAGATTCAAACCAACATAAGAACGCTGGAGGTGATAACACAGAAAGACAAAGAAGGCTTTACTGAATTCCTTGCAAGATGGCGCGCTGAAAGCGTGAAATTAGCCAAGAAGCCTGATGAAGTTGAAATGGTAGATAAGTTCGTAAAGAATCTACGACCTATTTACCGCAATGCTCTGAAATACCAGAATTTTGGCTCTTTCAAAGAATTGATAAGAATCGGAATAAAAGTAGAAGATGATGTCAGAATGGCAGAGGTTGAAAAGCCGAAAGGGTACCAAGGGGCCTCATCGTCTAAGGCCAAGGCCCTAGCAACGACCCATTTTGATGAAACCGTCAATCTCTTAGATGGGCAGTCAAAAAGGCCTCCGCGCCAAGCTCCGAGGACATTCACCGATATCGGGTGCACTTATACATACGCTCTCCAAAGGCTCATAGCCCAAGGAAAGCTGAAGCCTATTGGTCCAACTCCGGACCCTCCCGCTGATCAACAAGGTAAATGGTATAAACCAAATGCCTACTGTGCCTTTCATCAAGGGAAAGGCCATGATACTGAAAGGTGCTATCGACTGAAGCACGAAATCCAAGACATGATTGAGAACGGAACGCTCCCAATCCCAGCTGTTAAACCCAATAACATCACCAATCCATTTGCCGATCACGCTAACTTTGTTTCTGTCGAAGACAATGTCGATTATTCCCATCTTATCCGCCCATGTCACTTGAAAGGGGTGTTTATCGGGAAAATATTTGTGGATTGCTTTGCATTCTTGCCAAACCCGAAGAATGAAATTCAAGTCGGGAGTCTTGCTCTAGAATGTACTCCTCTCATTAACGAAGTTAATAAAGGACAATTCGATTCACCAACCTTCATCACTAGAGTAGATCCTCAGAGGAATACCTCGGGATGGAGGCAAACCATCAAAGGGATCAAGGACAAGAGCCGAGCATCTAAGCTGACAGCTGAACAAGGGAAAGCTCAAAACTAGATTTGAAAATTATGAGTCGGGATCTGTTTTCTTATCTTAGTCAAGTCGAGTCTAGGACTTTCTTTTCTTGAAGTTGAGTCGTTTGTTCCGCGATGACCTAGGATGTGCCCTAGGAATCGTTCCTTTGAGTCTGTTAAGCATTTGTCATTCCAATAAAAAAGTTGCAGTTTTGTTTCTAAATTTGTCTTGTTTTCAATCCTCAATCATTCCGAAGCATGATAAAATGCACAACACACTCAAAGGCATCCCTGGGGTAGAATTGTGTCCCGTTTCAAAATGGAAGGTACACTAGGATCCCGTGTTTGATTCCTTTACCTATTCCATGTCTGGCGGTAGAAAACCTCCATCAAAACCAGGCTTATGACAGGCTTTTAGATGATTCTAGGATGAACCCGGACTAACTCCTTGTTTTCCATATCGATGACGGAAGGCAAGCCTTTTTCCCACAGAATCATCCCCTCTCGAAGAGAGAAGATATCAACCCGTTCTAAGAAGGAATTGTTAATTCTAACCCAATTTAGTTGGCGAAGCCCAGTTTTTAAGGTGTATCCGTTTGGGACTAAGGGAATGAATAGAAGACCATTTTCAAGAAGAGAAGAAAAAAAAAGATGAAAAAGAATGAAAAGATGAGAAAAAAAAAGGACGAAAAAAAAGCAAAAGAAAAAAAATGAAAAAAGATGAAAGAAAAAGAAAAAGAAAAAAAAGATGTTGAAGCTATTGCAAAAGGTTTTTGGTTGAATGTCGAAGTTACGGAAGCCAGAAGTCAAGTCAAGTACCCATAGTTGAAGTTCAATGGGCGAAGCCCAAGAGCGTAAGTAGTGACCTCTTTACCCTCTAAGTCCTTCCTGAGACGGTTACAAGGGGATAGTCAGGAATTTTGAGAATCATTCCGCTTGTCTTTGTTACACTGACCTTTAGGGTCCAGATATGGAGATTTGAACCCACATTGTTTTCCAACCCATTTGCACTCGGATTTCATCAAAACCGAGACACCTTTTCCAACCACGATGTAAGCCATAACCCGTTGGCCTTAGCACCACAAAGCGAACCTTCAGAATGATGGTTTACCTTACGAACCTATTTTTACCAAGCTCCACATCCCAAAGAATCAAAACCTTTTGTACCAACCCTAGACACGGGATACAACAGTACCTTACAGGCTAAAATGGGATACGACATGATACCTTAGGTGAAACCTTTGAGTGTGTACACACAATCAAAATGCCAAGTTTATGCACCTTGATCGAACTACGTCGGATTTGATTTCGCTCCACGCGAATACGTAGGCAGTCCTTCAGAATAAGGGATTCAATCCACTCATCAACCAAGTTGTCATCTTGTCGGTTTCTTACGGGTCTTACCCAAGTCCAAATGAAGCCACCTTTGTTTGAGTCAGTCTTAGCACTCGATGTAGGCTAGGATGAGGATATAGGTTCAGATGAATAGTATCAAGCCTCAGAATGAGGTTTATCTAATGGTTTAGGCAAAGATGCTGAGTCACATAGATGTGGGTTTGTATGGGGAACATAAAATATGAAAAACCCGCTGAAAAGAAAGAAGGCGTGGAAGAAAAAATAGTAAAAGCCCGCTGAAAAGAAAGAAGGCGGTGGCAAGAAATGATGAAACTCGCTGAAAAGAAAGGAGACGAGGAGAAGAGTGACAGAATGTTCCCAACAAAAGTCATGTGTGATGTCCAACTGTTCTCATAAAATCAGTCTGTGTTCAGTGTCTGGGCGAAGCCAACGTTGTTGCTCCATCAGTTTAATCCACCTTGTCAATGCCAAGTGACCTTGATTTCCATGTGCCCTCGGGAGCACGCCCATGTCATTCGATATATCCGTCCCAAGTTTGATGACCTTGTGATTCCTATTTGTCGTCTTTTGGCGCCAGAATGGCCAATTTACATTTCTACCCCCAACAAGTCAATAATCGAATTAAAACTCGTGCACACTTACGGTTTTATTTTCCTTTTTTGTTTTACGGTAGCGGGCTACGCCCATGTTTGTTTACGGGTCATACAGAGTGTCTGAGTTGTATTTCCTGCTCACCCGTCAAGGTTCGATTTCAAAATGCCAAGGATTTCAGAATTCCGAAATTTCAAAAACTTTTTGCGAATTATGGGATAGATGATCCAAGTAGTGGTACATTTCAAGTCAAGGTTCAAATCTCAAAGTTCAAAATCAAATTTTGGGTCGACGACCCAACATCCAAGCGATTCATTTCAAATTCAAAATTTGGATCGATAGCCCAATTATTCAAAATTTTCAACATGTTCAAATTTTGGGTCTATGACCCAGTCTTTCAAACTCAAATTTCGGGTCGATGACCCAACATTCCAAGTGATGTCAAATTCAAAATTCGGGTCGAGGACCCAATTATTCAAAATTTTCAAATCCAATTTTCGGGTCGATGACCCAATCTTTCAAATGATCCAATTTCAAGACCGATGATCCAAATGTGCTTATGTGATGATTATTGCTAGTACGTTGTTGTGTTTCAAATGTAGCAGGATATGCTTCAACTGGGGGCTCTAAAGTCTTCGACTTTAGAGCCATTGCAAACTGGGGGCTCTGAAGCCGTTGGCTTCAGAGACCACTATCAAGATGTAAAGGATGACATCCACCAAGAATTCAATTCAATACAAGAGTATGAAATGGAAGAATTCCGTAGCCGAAAGCAAATGATGAAAGCGGCGGCAACCTCCTTGAAAAGTCCCGTCCCATTCGGACAAGTGCCAGCAGATGATAAATTTTGGGCAAATGTCAGCAGATGACGAATTTTGGACATACGCCAGCAGATGATAAACCTTGGGCATGTGTCAGCAGTTGCCGAACTACGACGCGGGCTTGATTCCGTCAGAAACGGATACGTATGTAGGCGCCCGAGGATAAGGCTCAACCCACCATATATGCAGTTTTATGGGTCGACGACCAATGATGACAATTTGACACAACAGAAGCAAGAGTCAATCCCCAGCGAAGTTTCAGGTATGATCTCTTCTTATGGCTGGCGAGCTTATATACGCAAGTCTAATGGACTATAAACGACCGAAGAATCCTCGGTCGAGAGGGACTGGGGTATACTTTGACTTTCGCCTTGTCCAAGCCTCGGTCAAAGTGGGGCTCAGATACCCGTATCCGTCGATATCGAATTTATAGAGAACCCGACAAACACCCGATGATGATAGGACACATGTATTCTTTAATTGTCATTGTCATTATTTGGGTTCGTTTTACGATGTAGAATGAGCGTTGTCGATTTAAGTATTTTATTAATTTAAATGATATTTAAATTAAATGTTTTTTAAAGTGAATTCATTTTATTTTATTTTGAATTTATTTTCTCAAGTTTATTTTATTGAAAATAAAATAAATAATTGATTTGAAAAATCATTTTATGAGTGTATTTGATTTGAAAAATCATTTATTTTAATGTGTTAATCGATTTGAAAAATCGATTTGAAAATCGAAAAACTCGTTTTAAACACGTGTTTTAGAGCTCGATTATAGCTCGGTTTTTGGGCCCGTTTTCTTTACGAGTTGGCACGAATCTCGAGTACACTAACCAACCTAAGCCTCTACCCATCCAACCCCAGTTCGAACCCCATAACCACGGCCCAAATCATGCCCCAAATCACCCCCAACAGCCCGCACAAAAACACGAGCAACCCCCTGTTTTTTGCAGCTCAAATCCCGAGCCCAAAACCCGCTCCAAATACCACCAAAACCCGTACCCATTAACCCTAACCTATACCCTAGTATCCTACCCATATTACCTTGGCTTAACCACCAAGAAAACCCCTCTCAAACCCTCACAAAAGCTGCTGGACAGCAGCTATGCGTGAATGAGCCCGTCTGCCTCTCCCCTTTTTTACCCTACTTTAACTCCTTATAAATACCCTCCCTTCACCATACATTCATTCCTGTAAGTTCTCCATACATACAACCATCACTTACAAGCTTTAAACTCCAGAAACAAACCCTAATTGCCTCTCAAAAACCCTTCACAAAACCGACTTGCAAACTGGAACAGTTTGTGTGTCCTCTTCGAAATACAATTCGTTCCTCCTTCAAACCTCCATTAAAATTCGAGTTTCTTGTTCCTAATTGACCATACAACATCCATCTACACATTAGACAAAGATTTACGAGCCAAATTGCCCTTGAGAGTACACGAATTCCCTCAAAAAAGCAGTGTTATACACTCTGTTTTGTGGTTTTTCCCTGTCTGTCCGTTCTGTTTGTGCTCGTTTTTCGTGGCCAATAACTCAAAACGAGCAGGGATTGTTTTAAGATCTCTGTTCTCCTCTCTTTATAGTTTTCAAAACATCTTTTAAATCGAATTTTTATCGTGAAACGAGAGAGAAATCGCTGTTTGAAAGTTGCTGTCCAGATTCGATAAAAACGTGTTGTTTGCTTTGTTTCTTCGTCGACGACGGCCTCTCGAGATAAAATCTACCATCGATTACGACCCAAGACGGTGTCAACGATACATGTAGGTTGAGGGTGCATCAAATCCTCCTCTTTCTCCCTTTTATTTCGTTTTTTTTATGTTTCTTTTTTTTATTGTTTCGTTTTATTTCGTTTATCGTTTTTATTTATCGTTTAAATTAACTATGAAACTAGTTTAGTCCGAGTATGAGTTAAAGTACCACCATGAACACCCGCGTTGACTTGAGATGGGAAAGAAACCGCTACATCAGTCGGTCGTACACCCCCGTCTCATTTACATATCCTCGTGTTCAAGGTAGGGCATTAATAAAACGAATTCTGACTTCGCTCTTTGCTTTTGACCCCTCTCTTCTCTCCTGTGATTCGACCTATCCCTGGACCACTTACATGTTAGTATGACCTCTGATTGTTAACATATAACTCGTTTAGATGACATTAGATCAATTTAATAACCTAATTAGACACTTTAGGGTACATCGACATAGCTTTTAAAACCGATTAACAATTCTGTAACTTAATTGAATGCATCTCTCTCTTTCACCTAATTTCTCGCTAGTATAAGAGTGCGTGATTAGCACCTTCTTATTAACACTCGATGAGTTAATTTAATTAGCGAACTTGACCTAATTTGACCCCTTAGGCCGTGTAGAATACACCTTTGCGCGACATCCTTCCAATCGATCAACGTTGTTTCTAACTCGTTTTCTAACTTGTTTCCTATCCCGTTTCGCAATCATCTATCTAACCTAATGAATCTAACCTAAGGATTAGGGTATGCTAGATCGTGTAGGCCGTGTTTGGCCGTGTCCTTGTAGTCCCTTTTCTCGTTATTTTCTGATCTTTATCTCGTTATTTCGTATCTTGTAATTACTTTGTTTATCGAGTCGTGTTTGGTAGTTTGTTTGTAATTTTCAAGTTAGTTTTCTCTTTTCGAGTCAAAACCTCTTTCAAAAACCTTAGTCTTGTTTGGTTAGATGGTTGTGCCCTAATGCATGCTTTGGTGCGTAGCCCTATGTCTAATTCGATGAGATTAAGTGAAAGCACGCATCACGAGGAGTGACCCAAGGCCGTGAGTTATGTAAGCCGTGGGCCACCCCCCTTGTGCACGTTTCCCTAGGCCGAATGGCCGTGTAATGAGTCGTGTATGGTGTCGTATATAGCAATTGTATTTAGATCGAGTTGTATCTTTAATTTATCGTTGTGTCGGCATGAAATGCCTGGGTTGTAATAGGGTAGATCCCAACGGCTCCCCCATTCTCATCAAGCCTTGTTTGTTTTGTTTGTATGTTGTTAGATCAATCAACCCACATGCTAAATTACAACTTTGACAAAGTTAGTTTAGTTGCATCTAAATCGGCATAGAAACTCCACATGTTAGGGTTTTGAAAACGATGTTTGCATATCATATATCGTAGTAGCTATGACCTTGTTTGAAATCCGACACTTGACTTAGTAGAGGCCGTTATTGACGGGCGGGGTTAGGTGTCCTTATGGGCTTCCTAACACGTACCCTCACCCCTTACTCAAGATCTATGGTTTGTGGATCCGTCTAAATACCATTGGATTACGAGAGTCATTCAAATCGAGTGATATAGGGTACAAGTCTTTATCTTTAATCACTCATAGTCGATTGGCTTTATGCTTTTCGATGAAAGGTGTAAAGTTGACTTGAACGGTTCCAAGTTCCCAAAAAACTTGGTGGCGACTCTAATTTGTCTTAATTCGATTCGAAAGAACCTCGAGTCGATTATGCCTAGTGTGGATCCCGCGGACGCAGTTCCCGAGGGCCTTGTCCACAATTCTATAAACATTCTATGAGTACCAACTATTTTCAAGCATACCATAAAAAAGTCACTTTATTGACCAAAAGCCACAAAAGGACTAACTTTAGCTTTGTTTCAATCAAATATATGTGTCATGTAATATCTAATTTTTATAAAGACAAACCACTTTTTGGAATTTCTTTTGGTTTAATGCTCTAAACCACTAGTTAGCGTTTTAGGGCTTATTTGAAATTATTTCCTATCAATGAATTCATGTCTATCACCGATTTTTTTTCAACGTTTTAGGTAAAGCCGTTAGTTCAACTAGAAGCTTTACTTTTTTTGTACAATATTCCACTTACAATATGTATTGAAAGTAAGGAGTAGGTGAAGCCACTATTTTAAATAGCGATTTCACTGTAAAAGTAGCGATTTCACTAAAGTAGCTACTTCAAGTAACACCTTCACACCAATATATATAGCTCCCTACTTTCAGTAGTGGGATGGTGAAGTTGTTACTTAAAGCATTGGTTTCATTAAAAACGCAAGTTTAAGTAGCGAATTCTCTTGTATAACCTAATAAGACAACTCATATTAGCAACATGCCAATTTTATTTTGCAACTTTTGACCAACGACATTGAATATTCTATGACCAACATTTACAACATCATCCTTCACAATAATAGGATTCCTAACACAACCATTCACACCACCAACAACATTCAACTCAAACAAATTCAAAACTCTAAGTCATGAGTCATTCGAAAAGAATAAGTTCATAAAACAACCAAAATGATTTCAAATTCATACGAACAAAATACTTGAAATTCGTAGATTCCAAATTCATGGAAATAAAGTGTTTGTAAATAAATTTTATTTAACCACCTACGTATTATCTACCCTCTTCTAGAACGATCGCTCTTTGTCCTTTTCTCTCTTCTATTTTCCGTGAAGATAAACCTTCTGGTGGTTCATTCTTTTGCACATGGGTTACTCTACTTCCAAGTGAGAGGGTTGCACAGCTCGGGGAGGGCTTAGATCTTCGATCTATTAGGGCATGATATAATGGCTAGTATTGTATTATGTCGAGAGTGAAAGGATATGGATTAAATCTCTCGCAACATCCTTACATGTGCCGAGAGAACAACATGTGAAAGATTACCAAGCACGCTAGAAGCATGATGGTAGTTGTAGACATTTGCTTGGGTCTCTAAAATATGTAACACAAAATCATTCAGTACAAAAGGAAAACACAACTAATAAGTAAAAAGTAAGTTCCCAAGCAAATAAATCTGGGTTTTACATACAACTAGCTTTTGTACCCGTGAAAATCACGGGAGCATTTGAGATTAACTGTGTAAGCACACGCGTAACGTAACCTCATTTGTTTGGTACATACTTACATCTTTATTGCCTTGCGCTAAATACACTGGTACGCAAAAATGTTGCACATAAATTGTTCATGTATTTTGGCGAAAAGTAAAACAACATATTTATTTTCATGTTGGCTAGATACTTAATTCTAAAGAAGACTGAAAGAAGTTCTCTCCTCCAAAGGGCTAAGATAAAGGATATTAAATATAAGGATGCTTCTACTAGCTATTGTTTCTCACGAATAGCTGCCAGGAAGCATCAAACTTTGATAGGAAAAATTCAGGACATGAATGGAAATATCACAGAAGGAATTCAGGAGACTAATGATGCTTTTTTGGAATACTATACTTGGCTTTTAGGGCAGAGGAAGATCACAACTAGTTTGGATATTTTCATGCCAGATGGCCCAAGAGTTCTTGAATCAGCTTGGGGATTTCTTTGCAAAGAGATAGATGATATTGAGATTAAGTCTGCTCTATTTTCTATGGATTCCAATAAGAGTCCAGGCCAAGATGGATTTTCAGTTCAATTCTTTAAAACATCTTAGAGCATAGTTCAGCATGATTTTTGTGCAGCTGTTAAGGATTTCTTTAGGAAAGGTACTATGCCTAAACAAGTTAATACTACTCTGCTTACTTTAATTCCTAAAAAACATGTGGTGTCAACAGTTATGGATTACAGACCAATTACATGTTATACAGTTTTCTATAAGACTATTAGTAAAATTATTTGTGCTAGATTGAAAACTGTGTTACCTGGGATTGTGGGGAAGGAGCAAGGGGCATTTGTAAAAGGAAGAAGTATATTTGAAAATATAATGCGTATCCAGTCATTGGTTAAGGGGTATGGGCAGCAAGGCATCTCGCCTAGATATTTGATAAAAGTTGATATCAAGAAGGCCTTTGACTCTCTGCAATTAACTTTTATTGATCAGATGCTGCAAGTTTATAATTTTCCACCTAAGTTTCAGAAATGGATAATGGACTGTATAACTTCACTTTGGTTTAGCATAAAGGTGAATGGGGATAGTGCAAGATTCTTCAAAGGAGAGAGTGGTTTGAGGCAAGGAGATCCTCTATCTCCTTTCCTCTTTGTGATGAGTATGAAGATTTTCTCAAGACTGTTAAGGAAAATTCACAGGTAACATCAAGTTTCTTATCACCCAAAGTGTGGGAAATTAGGTTTGAACCACATAATATTTGATGATGATCTAATGCTTTTTGTTAGGGGAGATGTACCTTCTGTTAAAGTTGTGACTCAGTCTCTGAATTTGTTTGCAAAGTTATCTGGTTTGCAGGCAAATCCGGATAAGACTAATATTTATATGGGAGGAGTTAGGGAGGAGGTCAAGAAATCTATTATGAGGGATACTAACTATGTGGAAGTGTGGACATGGGCCCACCTGTACGCCCAACCGATCTGTGGACATACAACGGTCTTTTGAAAGCCACGCTCAGCGGCGTAAAAATATGCTTTCGACCGGATCGTTTTAGATCGGTCGGTTTCGTCTTGGCAAGAGTCTCGAAATGATTAGAGATGTTCGGAGTCACCACCAAGCATTTTTGGGATGCTTGGAACCCGTTCGAATCCACTTTATACCTCGGTCAAACGAAACACAAAGCAGTGTTTGACATAGGTACTAAAGATAAGGAATCGTCCCTCTTTAGCATCCTATCTCTAGAATGACTCTCGTACGCCTTGGATAAGGTCGTCCACTATCCAAAGTTTTTGAGTAAGAGCTGAAGGTACGTATTGGAAATCCCTTTAATCAGACACCCAATCCCGCCCGTGGTAGCGGCCTCTACTGATCGATCTTAGTTGGGTGAATGCAAAAGTTGATAAAACGGTTTAAATGCATGAATGCGCATCCAATAGTTTAAACCTAACATGTGAGAGCTTTCTAAGTCGGTTGATTTAATCCAAGTATCAAGTATAAGATGTTGAGTTGGATTTACGGTTGATTTGCATGCAAGACAGAAATTAAACATCCATTTACCAAATTAGGTTTATGGCGCATAACGTGATCCATTTGCCTTAGTAAAGCATTTTGCAAATATGATTTTGAATAAACAAATAGCCAATTGATTCGTCCTATATCCGGGTTATCCGGAGTCGCGATCGTCCTAGACCAATGCTGGAAGGGGGACAGACCTTGCATCAGGCAACCAGAATAGGCGCGAGCCTATTGGCGATGTAAGGGTGTCTCCCCTGGTTTGAAAATAGGAAAAAAAAGTGGCCTGTTTAGGAGCGGGTGTGACACCCTCATTCATTGCGGAAAAATAAACATGTAATTCTAGAATAAAACTGCATGGATATGTTTGTAATAGGTTCATTTGGGTAAAAACCTGTAATTTTTAAAACCTGAACCTGTTATAAAAGTATCCAAATGGGAAGGTGTCAAACATGCAAGGTCTAAAATAAATCTCATGAATAAAATATCGCTAAAGTCGCGAAACAAAGTTATACAACCCAAATATGAAAAAGGGAGACATATGTCCCTAAAAAGTATATGACATAAAAAAGTGTTTAAGGGTCACAATAAAATAAAGCCAATCTAGGTCCCAAGGTTACTTTGCTTGCTAGCTCGTCCATGTACCCCATATATGCATCACCTACCTGTCAATCGCATTTTATACAAATACGAAAGCCACAGTCAGTGGGGAGTAACTCCGAGTTCTCCCAGCCACGAAATGTCATAATTAATATAACATGTAAACATAAGAATATGAATATGAATAACACATAGCCTTAGCATATAGATGCTGGACAATCGTGCTTATCATGTGAACAACAATATAACAACACATAGTCCTAGCATGTGAATACTAGACCGACTCATACTACACTATCATATGAATCACATAACATCCAGGAATCCAAACTCTATCAACCATAACCGGCTTGCATCTCACCTTCTATGATTCATAGAATCATCAAACAAGAAAAAACAATATATCTAGAGACAGGCATAAGTTCTTAGGACAGTCAATAGTCACTCTGTAACTCGAGTCTATACCACGAGGTAAGGTAAACACCCTAGTCCTAAACCTGCGCAGACCTAGCGACATGCGGAAAACTACCGCATCCAAGACCCATGATAACACCACATGAGTACCCCTAAGGAGTCCACCAAAGGGTTGGCTAGTACTTAAGCTGACCACATACTTCTAAGAGTACGTCAGGAGGTCATGCCCTAACTTGGATATAAACCCACCAAGCTAAGACACAAAGGCTATTAAGCGGTGAACATACACTCGTCAAAGACTATAATGGCCTATCTATGATGAAGGCCGAAATACTCACCTAGGACCTAGTCCCAGCTTGAATACTTTAGCCCACACCACACAAGACAAGTAGGACACCCAATTAACCATAAGAGGGGCAAAGAGTCCAAAATTGCACATACAAATGATCATACACACCCTAGCATATGAAAGGCTACGCAAGAGTATATTCAGCTGACAATCCAACAATATCTCCAATATCAATAATAATCCAAATCCCAGCTAACCAACGGTACCATAATCCATGAGAACAAGCTAAAATGGCAAAGAGGCAACAAGACTCAAGCATAAGGCATCCAAAGCATCCAACAACCAACATGTGAAATGATAATTACAAATATCAAGGCATAACGTAAAACATCCAATAACAACCAATCTCACCTCAAAGACAAACCCTCGACCCGAGTCCCGCGACGGGTCATTGGTCAAATCGAGGCTGGCCGGTTTAAACCTAGTTTGACCAAACTCATTCGGTCAAACTGGCCTAGCTCAGAGTCTTGGCCCATTTTGGCCCAAATCACAACATTCATTACAATATCATTCTCATGCAATATTCCAATTTCCATCATGTGAGCACTATCAACATAAAGAAAACATTCCAACTTACAAAATAACTAATTCCACAAAATTCTCGCATAATAAAATAGCATAAATAACCGTCTCACACAAGGGTAAACTTTTCTATAAATTTTTAATCGATAAAACGACGTCGTTTACTCATACGGACTCCGAATTGAGTGATTCAAGTGGCTAAACCACCTAATTTTTCGATGCCGTTCAATCTGTCATATTTTTGGAAATATTGGAAACCGTCTCGGTCCGGTATTGACCCGTTCCAGCCAAAACACGGACTTGTCACAACACATAATTCCTCATCCAAATTTGTTCCAAACAATAATATACAAATGGGTAACATAAATTAAACATAAGCATACTCATCTTACTCCATTCATTCATTTATCAACAAGATCGTCTCAAACAACAACAAACAATAACAAACGACAACAAACAACAACAAACAACAAATACAACTACTAACGTGACATTAATTCGTCGAGTGACTCGGAATAGTTACCTTAAACTAGCAAAGAGACAAGTAATAAGTTGAGAAAGCTTCTAAACCCAAAATTATGCATCATCTTCCACAATATATGAGTCTCCTAACTCATCTTCAAATTCTTCACCTATAAGAATAACAAAAACACAATTATTAAGCTTAAATTCGAAAACCCTAAAAGATGAGTCTTAAAACAAAATTGGGGAAAATGAAAATAAAGCTTACTAGTAGATGAAGAATGAAAAGAGGATTCCAAATATATAATTTTTATGCAAATTGGTGGAGAAATAATAGATTTATGAAGGATTTAGGGACTGTATGGAGGATTTTTGAGAGGAATTTGGTGTTTGATGAAAGGAAGAGAGAGAGTGAATTATGGAGGAAATGAAAATTGAAAGAGGAGACAAATGGAGGTAGGTGGTCGGTCCAAATGGTATAGGAGGGGGTCAATTGTTTACGTTTTGGGTTTGCTTCGATGGTAATTAGAAATATTCGTCGAACGCGATTTCCGAGAATATTAAAGTTCTTAAACACGATTTTACTAAAAGATTAAGTACTCATATGCGCAATATCCAAACTCGTTTACCTAACGACCGTAAGAAATGGGAAAATCTCAATTTTACGACTTTTATCCGAAATCTATTTTATCAAAGGAAAAGGTTTAAATATAGTTTAAATCACTTTTAAACATTTCTAAACTATCAAAAATAATTACATTTCTTCAAAATAAAATAAGATTATATTTTATCAAATAAATTTTATTTCGAATAAATTAATATTAAATTAAAATAGATTAAAATATTACTATTAAAATATAATAAAGGTCTTCAAATTTACGGGGTGTTACAGCGGGTCAGTCAACGGTATATGACGTGTTCTAACCATTGAAAAACGTTTATAAAACGTGTTGAAAGATGGGTATTTGAACCCGTTTTGGTTTGAAAGGACCGTTTAGGCCGTATTTGTGTTGATTTGAAGAACGAGACTTGAATAATCGTCATTGTTTTGACGGTATTCGATGTCGGGTTCGACTTTGTAAGCTTGACATGAATAGTTTTGAAAATGAATATGAACTAATTGTTTTAAGTTCATTTGAATATAATAAGTCGATACTCATCATCGTACTCGGGTTAAAATCCGACATTGTATGTAGAACCAAGGATGACTTTGTGTTGGTGACTAATACATTTATTTTGAAAATGAAAAGAAATGATGAAAGGCTTTAAAATACCTTCCAAAATGTATAGAAATGAAATAAAAGGCTTTAAAATACCTTTTAAATGTAATTAACCAAATATTATCACCGAAACACGGATTAAACCGTCATGGTATTAAGAACCAAGGGTTAAAAATGTTATATGGTTAAAACTTGTAGAAAATGGTTTGAAAATACTTGAAATGGTAAAAACCGATTAAAATATGAAAATGAAAATAGGGGAAAAGAAGAGACCAAACACGGATTGGACTTAAGGCTGGGCAGGGTGCTTTAGGCGCGAGCCTATGTGCTACGTAAGTAGCCTCTGCCTCAACCAAAAAGTCCGATTTTGGCTCATTCTTCCCATGTTTTGGACCATGTTATGCATGATTTAGCATTTTATAATCATGAAACAAGTAAAGACATGATAAAAAGGATTTTTACACCCTCATACTTACATGCTTGGCTTATGGCGAGAAACCGACGTAAGTGTATCAACTCGTTTGGTCGGAAAAGACTCGGTTTATAACCGTTTTAGTAACTAAAAAGAGTGTTTTGTTAAGTTTAGTGATGGTGTAGTGGTCGAAATGGTCGGTCAAGTGATTTAATGCATGATGACGGTACCAAATAATGTGTAAGGCTTGTGTTTACGATCGGTAGGTCGTAAACACGTGTCGGATTGTGACTTAGGAAGTCGAGTCTAGAATTTTAAGGGAGAAAAGAGGGGTCGGACACTCGCGTAACCCTGAAATGGTTGCATTTCAGGGGTATTTATAGGAGAATGAGTGGTTGTGTGAGTTTTGAGCAACGTGGCCACCTGCGCTGCTCAAAGAGGCGTGAGCCACGTCGCACGTCTTCGAGGTGTCTTGTCGCTTTCACACAAATGCAATCATGATTTGTTCTATCCTAGGATTTGTATGCACATGTTTGGTACTTGACCATGCATGATCCCGGAAAAGCTTAACATGGAAGCATTTGAATGGTTTTGTTTTTTGTGTTTGACTCGGTTTGACTAGTCGTTGGAGTCGGAATTTGAATTTTGAGTCGGTTTTGGTCCGGTGTCGATTTTGACTCTAATTAGCGTCATTGCGACCCCGTCGTCATGCATTAAACACTCCAGGTACTTTTGAAAAGTTTTGAAATATTTTATTTTCGAAATCGTTTTAAGTTTTCCGACGTAAAGTTGTACACAAACTGTCGATCAAACGTCGCGATTCCAAAGCATGTTGTAGTCCGATAATCATCGGGTGTTTGTTGGAGTCTCAGCAGATACTGGGTATCTACAGAGCCCCCAATTTGACCGAGGCTTGGACAGGGCAAAAGTTAAAGTAGAGTCCCCAGGTCAATCGAAGATTATAACCTGGAGACCCAAGCGACGTCAAGGCGGCTGGAAAGGATTCGGGCCAAGGACCTGCCGTCGGAAAGGGTGACGCTAAGGCGACTCGAGGGTACAAGCCAAGGACCTGTCGTCGAGAAAAGTTTAGAGTCTGTCGACTGTCCGTGCGTGTCGTTTAAAGTCCGTTAGACTACGTACAATGGCTCGCTAGCCATAAGAAGGAGTCATACCTGAAGCATCTTCGGATATGTCCTCGCGTGTTTGCGGACAAAGGCTCACCAGCTTGATAAGGAGTCGCACTCGGGGCATCTTCGGGATACATCCTTGGGTTGTATCTTGTTTGTGGACAAAGGCTCGCCAGCTGTGTTGCGGATATGAAGGGGCTCGCCTGCCGCGGTGCGTTGTAAGGCTCGCCAGCCATTGTGCGTACATGAGGAGGGCTCGCCAGCCGCGGTGCGTTGTAAGGCTCGCCAGCCATGGTGCGTATATGAGGAGGGCTCGCCAGCCGTGGTGCGTTGTAAGGCTTTCCAGCCATGGTGCGTATATGAGGAGGGATCGCCAGCCGCGGTGTGTAGTAAGGCTCGCCTGCCATGGTGCGTACATGAGGAGGGCTCGCCAGCCGCGGTGCGTAGTAAGGCTCGCTAGCCATGGTGCGTATATGAGGAGAGCTCGCCAGCCGCGGTGTGTACATAAGGAGGGCTCACCAGCCGCGGTGCGTTGTAAGGCTTGCTAGCCGTGGTGCGTACATGAGGTGGCTTGCCAGCCGCGGTGCGTTGTAAGGCTCGCCAGCCATGGTGGGGTCGGTTGATCGAGCGTGAGAATAGCCGCGTTGGATGAGCTTGTTTTGAAATAGTGGACTCTTGATGCCGCCGTGGAAATAGTTAATTTTGAATTTCACTATATTGTTTTTTAAGTGACGGTTTATGTTGCCGCCGTTGACATTTGACGGAATAGTGAATTTGGATTCTACTATTTGTTTTTGAAGTGACGGTTTATGTTGCCGCCGTTGACATTTGAAGGAATAGTGAATTTGAATTTTCACTATTATCGTTGAAATGACGGTTTTAATTGCCGTCGTTTGAATTTTGAAGTAATAGTGAATTTTGAATTTTCAATATTATTTTTGAAATGACGGTTTTAATTGCCGTCGTTTGAATTTTGAAGAAATAGTGAATTTTGAATTTTCACTATTATTTTTGAAATGACGGTTTTAATTGCCGTCGTCGAAGATTTAATGTTTGTTATGGGAAATTGGGTCAAAGCCCAAAGTTTCGCTGAATGAAGCAGGGAGCACCCCATTGAGGCGCAAGCTACTTGGAGAGGTAAGGGGGCTCCCCTATTTTTCTGTAAAAGACGCGAGAATGGCTTGCTCGTCATTCTCACTTCGTCTTCTTCATCCTCTCGACAAAACCCAAACAAATAGCCATTGTTGGTCTTCTTGCTTGCTTGAGTTCGTGCCATCATCAACATGTCATCTCAAGGTATGTATTTTCTCTTGAATCCATTTGAATTTGTTGGTCTTTTTGATTGATTGAATTAGGGCGAAATTTGATACCCTTAAAATCGATTTGGGCGTTTTTGATTGAGCCTATTTCGAGTAAAATTGACGATTGCATTTAAGAAGTGTAAGATTTCGTCGTTTGAGAAACCATCATACGCCCCTATTATTACTCCTATGCTTTGCAGGTACCCCTCTACTCATCATGTGCACGAGAAATGGAGAATTGCCACGTCCAAGAAGAATCATAGTCAAGGGGATGGATCTCTAAGACATGCATAATTTATTTACATTCTCTAAAAGTAGATCTCTCTCCCATAAATTTCTATGTCCTCGTGGTGTAAGTGTATCTTGTTGCAGGTACTCCTTCAATCTCAGATGATAGAGGAAATAAAAGAAATGTTCGCTCAATTGGCCAGCTCTGATCGTCCCGTTAAGAAACCTATTTTGTTTGTGAACCCCATCTATAGTTTAATTGCTTATCCTAATAATGTATTAATAAAATCTGACTTCAAGAGTAGGGTAGGTACTCTATAAGAAGCATTTTCTTTACTGTTGCCAGAAAAAATAAAAATAAAAAAGATTATAAACAAACCTATACTTAATTTTTTTTTATGTTGTCAAAATACCAAATAATTTTAGCTACCTAAAAAGACAACGGTTTAAGGCAAATTCTTATACGCCCTTGTACACTTTCATTTTTTTTTTTGGCAGCTGACAAGAAAAGTTTACAACGACTAGTGGCCCATAGTGCTTTTTGCTAGCCTATGAGCCCTCTTATTTAGACTTCTAGGTAAAAAACTAATACTTAAACCGTGAAAAAAAGATGCGAGTCGGGAGTAATCCTCCAGGATTCCTGTGATAAGATGCTGCCTTTTTTCAACACCTACAATTTGACCAACCAATTGAAGGCAGTCAGAAGAGATGTCCAGATGAAGCAAGCCCTCTGACAATGCCCAATCCATCACCAATTTAACCCCCAGGCTTTCCGCTTGCAGCGGTGACTCAGCCATGATTCTTCTTCGACCTTCAAAGTAGGTAATCCCCGCGGTTAAGCAAGCCGTCCAACCCACCGCATCATCATAGGACGAACACCAGCTCGCATCCACCTTAACTTTCACCATTTGACATGAGCCGTGTCCGCCAACCAAAAAGAACGGCTTACCTTCTCGCAGCATTTGTTTTTATCCCTCGTCTTCCATAAGCAAAACCGAGTGTGTCCCCCCTTCAATCTGACGCTCGACTCAGCGCTAGAGGCTGTTGCCACTGTTTGTGACCATGGCCTAAAGAAAACATTGGGAGTAAACATTTCACCTCGGAAAATTAAATTGTTTCGTAGAATCCAAATGGTCCAGATTATTGCTAAGAATTGTAAAATTCTAGATTCCCCTTTCTCGAGATTACCAAGATAGAAGATCCAATTAATAATCCATCCATCCAGAGCCACGATCGAGTCCTGACTAGCATTTATCCCAAGAAGCGTTCCAGCCCATATCCTAGTGGTAACGCGGCAATCTCTGAAGAGATGTTCCAGAGATTCCACCTCATTTTTTGAACATAGACGACATGTGGATTCCACAGATAAATTTCTTTTCGTATACTCCTCCCCCACTGGCAGGGACCTCGCAACATCTTCCATAGTAAAACTTTCCACGTACCCGGACAAGGAAGCCTCCATAGACGACGTTTACAAAAATGTTTACTTATAGGATTCATTCTGAATGCATCCCTCGATGCCCCTTTGGTTTCCATGTACCTTTCAAACCCGCTGCCATAACCACTCTTGACCGTATAATCACCAGTACTTGTAAATTACCAGTATATTTTATACTCCATTCGCGATTCACTAAGCGGCATAGCTAAAATTTTACTAATCCATTCATCTTTAAAAATTAATCTTACCATTCCTTCATTCCCTCCTTCACAATTGTAGCATAGATCCTTGACGCGCAGATCCTTCAGACAGACAAGCTCCCGAGTTAATAGGCAATCCTTCGTTTCTGGATACTCACCACCTACCCATTTTGAAGTCCAGACGTTTAAAGTCGAATCACAACCAGGTTTCCATCCTACATTTTCCATTATAAGTGTCAAACCATGTATGATGCTTCTCTCTCCCCAAGATCGGATACCACGTTCCTTTACTGTTTGACCATTACTATACAACTCCGACCCAAAGATTCTTCGTCTTAAAAGCCCACAGAAGTATGATCTATCATTCGTGACTAAGCGCCATGCATTTTTTCCCAGCAATGCCTGGTTAAGGCATTCAATATTCCGGATTCCAAGCCCGCCCTCACTTTTCTAAGACTCGAGAAAATTCTTACTACACCAATGAATAGTTCTACCCACCCATCGCCCGCCCACCAAAAATGTGCCAGAAGTGAGTTGATCTTACTGGCCACACTTACCGGTATCTTGAATACCGATAGAAAATAATTTGAAAGGTTTGATAAGACGGAAGAAATTAGAGTAAGCCTACCCGCAAGAGATAAGAAAATCCCATTCCACGATGAGATGCATCCTGTTACATTTTCAATCAGCCCTCGAAAGAATTATTGTTTTGAGAATTGAAACTCCGTAGGTAACCCAAGGTACTTGCCGATGCCTTTATTTTTCGTAATTTTATGTGTATTTAGGCAATGCCTTGCCTTTGCTAATGTTGTACTCAGACTAAAGAGAACACCTGATTTATCTTCATTTAGCATCTGTCCTGAAGCACAACAATAATCATCTAGGAGTAACTTCAGCTGATTAACCGAATCACCCTTATCTTGAAAGAAGAAAACTGAGTTGTCAGCAAAAAAGAGATGTGTCAGCTGTGGCATCCCTCTACTAATATTGATCCCTCTGATCCTGCCCACTTGGTGAGCATGTTCCACATTATACGACAAAACCTCCATACATAGAATAAACAGGTAAGGTGATAGTGGATCCCCTTGTCGAAGCCCACAGGACGGCGTGAATTGCTGAAGGGGGGCTCCATTTAGAAGGACCTCATACGTAACAGCATTCACACACCCCATAATAAGCTTAATAGTCTTTTCCAGAAAGCCAAATTTTATCAGAACCGCCTGTAAAAAATCCCATCTGACCTTATCATAAGCTTTACTCATGTCAGCTTTAAAGGCGAACCTCCCATATCGTCCCTTCTTATGCGAGTTTGTATTGTGTAATGCCTCATTTGCTACCAAAATATTATCACTAATATGCCGGCCCTGAATAAAAGCATTTTGAGAGTGCCCCACAAGGTATCCCATAATTTTCCGTAGTCTGTTTGCAATGCACTTTGTAACAATCCTCATGAACACGTTGCACAAACTAATCGGGCGATAATCTTGAACTCGTTCCGGATTATCACACTTTGGAATTAATGAAATGAAAATACGATTACGTCACGGAGGGGCACGCCTGAATTTAGGATAGATAGAGCCGCCTTCGTAAAATCCTTTTTAATAAAGTGCCAGCATTTATGATAGAAAATATCGGGAATGCCATCCGGTCCTGGTTATTTAAAAGCTCCCATTTGGAAAACCACCCGCCTCACCTCCTTTGACGTAAAAGGTTTTTCCAACCAAAAACTATCATCATCTGAAATCCGAGGCTTGATATTTTGCAATAATTCATTATACGGGTAGAGAATCCGTTCCTCCGGTCGAGAAGGGGGCGGATTATACAAGTTCTTAAAAGCCTTTTGGAATTCTCCACCAACTTGCTCAACATCATAAATCCACCGACCATTCTCAGTTTTGACTCCCAGAATAAAATTTCTACCTGCCCGTCCTTTGACCCAGTTAAAAAAGAATTTGGTACAAGTATCACCGTCAATCATCCATTTAAATTTCGCCCGTTGCTTCCAATATATAGCTGCAGCCGTAGCAAACTCACGCACTTCCTCATTGACCCGGGTATATAAATCATCATTTCCCGTCGTAGTTGCCATTTCCATACCTTGTTAAAGACGTTTATCAAAATCCTCCCATTTCCCTTCCGATTCCTGCCTTTTATCCAAAGACCATTTTTTTACCCGTTGGCGAACCCTACTCAATTTCCTCATAATACAAAAAGCCGGTGACCCAACATCCTTACACAGCCAAGCTTCTCGAATCACTTGTATACACTATAGATGCTCCAACGCCCACGCATCCACTTTATTTGTTTTTTTTGTTATGTTTTTCGTAAGGTTCAAATCTAACTCAATGGGTGCATGGTCCGAAATCTGAATGGGGTAATGCTTAATATCCGTACTAAGGAAGTAGGACCACCAATCCTTTGATCCCAATGCCTTATCAATTCGTTCATATACCCTTTTTTGCCTTTTCTATTATTACACCAAGTAAAACGTGGTCCTTTGAATGGAATATCCAATAACTCATTCCTTAAACGCCAACTATTGAACTCATATGCACCTTGAATCGAATTTTTATTTGCGCTAAGTTTATCACATGCGTAATCAACTTGATTAAAATCTCCAATAACAATATTGAAAGGGTACTCCAAGTTTGTAATTCTTTCCTCTAGTTCTAATAAAACAGGGAGGCGCAAACTTGCATTTGGTTCTCCATAAAAGAGCACAAGATACCATAGAAGAACATTATATTTCTTAACCAAAAGGATCACAAAGTTACTACAAGACATAACTAGGCTCATCTTAGCCTCCTTCTCCACCCTACCCAAAGACCGCCGGATGCCCCATTTGCATCCACTCCAGCCACCCTACTAAATCCCAAAGATCTAAACATAGCACTAACATGGCTTACATTACTCTTAGTCTCAATTAAAAAAAGAAAAGCATAGTAGTTTTTATTCAATAACGCTCTTAGTTTTGGAATTATAGGGGAGAGCGTGTTATTAAGGCCCCTACAATTCCATATGAGTCCACTCATGGCGCAAGAGGAGGTTGTGAAGGCCCAACCTCCGCAAAGCCATTATCCATATTTGCATCCTCATTGTTTTCAGGTGATGAGTCGCCAGATTCCTCCATATCCACATCTGAGATTTCAAGTGAAAGCCATATCCCCCACTTCTACTCTGTTGTTCCATGATACCAACACCAATACATGATTTGTTAGCCAATTGACCTAGGTAATCTCTAGCCATTTCAATTGAGTTCAGGGCATCTTCCGGGACCAAAGACTCGTTTACCTGTGTACAACATTTCCTCTTTTTGGCGCCCCTTATCTCCTCCTTACACATCAGTCCCAGATCAGACTCATGATAGAGGTCTGCCAGCCCCATAAACCCATCTGAGATACTTGGGCACTTGATAGCAGCGAACAGTGATGAAGTAGCTCCCACCTCAGGCCAATCAAATAATCTTGGCTCCTTGCTCTTAATTTCCTCACGACCCATCAACCCAGTCAGCTCATCAACTCTAGACTCATTCAGCTGGTCTTCAAGAGTCCTCATTGAGGACGAAACAGCCTATAACTCCTTTCCCTTCCTAGTAATAGCAGCAGAGGCCAGGGATATAGGTACTGAGTCCTCCTTAATAGCCCTTAAATCCTTCCCCTTCCCAGCTCCATAACCCTTGCTATTACCAACCATCAGCCTCAAATCAGGATTAATTGAAGATTTTAGAACAGATGTAACCTTAGTAGTGTCCTCAGACGACACCAGATCAATGACATTAGTGGGCCTGGCCAATAAATTAGCTTCAGGTTCAGGATTTAGAGGTTGGATCTCCATTGCAGACATTCTCAAAGAGGGGCCAGGAATCTGAGTTGTCCCATGTTCAGGATTAGATCCTGAGCCAAAAATCCTTTCATTTTCTCCATGCTGTATGAGATTGGCAGGACCACTTTCCCCAGTAGCCCCATTGTCACTTCCCATCTGCCCTGCCTGGATCCCTCCTGATGGTGGAGCAAAAAGCTGATTGAAACCCCTCAAGTCATCATCCATCATAGTCCAATCCACATCACCTTCAATTCTGTTCATAATTCCCTCCTGAATCCTCTGATCTCTATCTAACAACCCACTTATGGTATCCTGCCCAGTAAAGATAACGTAAGGATCCTCAGCTTGCAGTTGACTTAAAATATCCTGATGAATTATATTAAAACCCCCCCGATTCATTTTCATTACTTTTCCAAAACATGATTCATTTTTAGAATTACCCGTGGTTAGAATAACTACAACATTTAAGCGCGTCCGAAATTTATGGTAGAATTAGTGTAACATACTCCTTTATATGAGATGTATCCCTCCATCCCACTCAATAATTTACATTGGCTCGAATAGAGGGAGCATATACACAAAAATAAAATAATCTCAAGTAAAATCTTTGATTGAATAATACTGTAACAAGATAGCATTTTTTTTTTCCGATACAAAAACATTCAGACATGCTTCCACACATGATAAATTTGGTTTATACCCTACTTAGTCTTGCTATACATCAAATTAATAATTTTAACTTGATCCGTAAGTGTTAACCAATTACATCTGTATAATGTCTTGGAATCAATAATCCGATTAGGTAGCCACCTTCTCGCAATAAAAGCCAGGTGGGATCGGTAATGCTCATCACTTAAATGTTCACCGTTTAAATAAGGGCACCACCCTTAACATACTCGGTGAAAGCCAAGGCAACAAGACCCAACATAGCGAAACGACCGTTCCAAATCTCGGCATCAGAATTCATTAACCCGTCAGTCTTCGCCTCGGCCCTCTTTCCTTTAAAGAGTGGCACAAGTGATGCTACTGACAGCAGGATGCTGGTTCCTAAAAACCATTGTCCTCCACCGTTGGATATCTGGTCTAATAGATCCGTGCCGCTGGATAGCTCCACGGCTACTGCTGCTACAAACCCGATCATGGCTAGTCTACCGTTGATTCTCTCAGGTGCTGGGCCGCCGAAGGCAAATAAATCTCCGAATTTTGTGCTTACCTGATTAGTGCAACATGATGGATTAGTTAGTTATGAATAATTAATCACACTTATGCAATGAATCATGACAAGTATGTATGTGTTAGAAGTTGAAACACTCGTACTTAGTATTTACCTTTGGTAGAGGCTTGGGAGCCGGGGTGGGGTTGGGTGAAGACACTGTAGGATTAGGCATGGATGACGAAGGTGACTCAATCTTTGACTCGGCTTGGGGACCATCCTCAGCTAAGCACCTTACTCGAAACCCGACTTGGCGTCCACTCCGAGGCACAAGCCCAAACGAACTAACCACCTTAGACCTAGAGCCATGAGCAAAGCTACCAACTGATGGGCTAACTAGTAGAGATTGCATTTGTATTGCCATTGCTTTAGTTGTTGGAATAATCACAAAAGAAGAACAATTGTATTTATTATTGAAGATGTGAAGTAGGGCAGAAATATTTGATGAGTATTAAAAGCTAATGAAGCATTGTATTTATAGGAGGAAGGGTGCAATGTTTAGACGGATGTTATGGCTACACGTTCTTCACTAACGTTGTACGGAGTATGTGGTATCACATGCATGCATTCTTACTAATATGCTAGACGTGTTCGTTATAGACGTGTGGCCAATTGTCATTGCAAAATTGTCTTTCTATGGTTTTAAGTAGGGTTATTTCCCTACATTCGACTCACTCTAAGGACTAAGCTAAGGATGTGTTTGAGCTGTTCTAAGCTCGAGCTTCGATAGACTCAAAATTAACTCGGCATTTTGAGCTTCAACTCAGGCTAAGCACAACTCAATTGAACTCAGGCTAAGCACAACTATACAAGTATAACTTAAAATAAATATAATTAAAAAAATATTCATATTACAATAAAACTAAACCGAGTCCAAATGAATTTCCGATCATAGCCTTGCCAAGGATCAAACTGAATTGGTTAAGCGCAGGGCTGAGCTTGGTTTGACCGGGCTCAAGCCTAGTTTTGACCAAACATATTAATTCTAAGGGTTCGGTGATCCGGTTGAGATCATTTGCAACCGTATTTAACTATATTTACATTGGGTTTAACCACTTAAGCAAAAGATGTGATGTGTATCGATAGCTAATAAAGCGCAATTAGGTGCTAGTCTAACTCAACTTCATTATACTTGATAATAATAATATAATTCACAAATTATTAGTATACTTATGTGATGTGTATGGAGAACTAATAAAGCACAAATGGGTGGCAGTGGTAACTCAACTTCATTACACTTAATAATAATAATTCCTCCTATTCACAATAAACTTTCCTATTTCCTTTTTCGTATATTTACAATAACTTTCCTATTCCTTTTTTGGTAAGTGTTTGTGTGGTCTAAATTTAATTGTATAGTGGGATAGTGTATTTGTGTGGTCCAAATTTATCTATTGAGTGTGATAATGTGTTTCCTTAATTTTTGTGTCAAAATGAGAGGGGAAGTTTATTGTGAATATGAGGGAGTATAATTTATGAATTATTAGTATACTTTTATTGTCTTGGTTGTAAACATTTTCGAGATTTATCATAAATATTTCTCTAATATGTGTAAATTTATAATATCACATTGCTAAATTTGTCTGGTTGGTCTTATTTACACAAAATGTGTTCAATTTAGCATTTAGTTAGGATTAGAATCGAACACGATCTTATAATTAAGCAGCTATTAAGAATAACAAAATTAGATTTTTCACGGAATCGAACCGTGTGAGGCTTGGAATGTAAAATGTGACGATGGAAGTTTGGTGGCCACAAACTAAAATTTAAAGTTGTTTTCACTTTTTCTTACACATTTATGATTTATGTAAACCTTTAGTGGTCCAAGAGATTGATGAAAGCAATTGGTAGAAGTTGGAGTAGTGCACAATTGGCCACCGTTTAAGTAGTCAGGTTGAATGCTGCCAATTCTCTCACGGGTCGGAAAGAATCAATACTACGCATGCTATTAGAATACAGTATTAGGTCTACTAGATGTTATCACTTCATTTAAAGGATTAATTAATGATAATAATCCATACTATTGGTGTCATTCCTATAATACTCCAAACTATACTTTAACTCACTATAATCCTTACTATCTCACTCCCTTCCCCGATTACACTTGGTCACTTTGTTTACCTGTGAATGCCAGTCATCTTCTATTTATTTCTTCTTCTTTGTTCTTTTTCTGTCTTTTTTCTTGAACTTCCTTTTATTTTACTGGAAATTTTTATCTCTTTCCCTCTTTAATTATCATCTCTATTTTATACAAGCCACCGTCAATCACAACTTACACCCACATCAGCATTAACACCATCATACAACCACAAGCGGACCATCTTTGTCCCTCTCAATAAACACAACACTCATTCTCTCTCTGCAACATTTCGTCGAACACCTTGTGTGCACACCGTAAAACCGCCATAGAACCTTCTAATACATATAACCAAGCACGACCCATTCCACAAGGCATCATTTTAGCATAACCCAGACAACGACATTGTCATCTTCTGTGTGCTCTCTCCTTAAAAGAACATTTTTTCCCTCATTTTTACTGCATTTTCTTCTTATTTTATGTCTTAAATTTCTTGTGTTCAGCGTCAGATTCTTCTTAATCGACAATTTTAAAATGGTGGGGATTGTTAATTCGAATGTGAATGTATAGAACTGTTGAAAAAATTGTGAATACTAGTGAACTTGTCAATAAGAGGAGGCGCTGCAAAACAGATGCAGTATTGCAGGCTTGTAAATAAGAGGAAGCTAATATATATTTGTATGTTCATACGCAGTATATATATTGTACAAATTATTAAGGAAATGGGTTATGTTCATACGCAGTATATATATTGTACAAATTATTAAGGAAATGGGTTTACCAAAGTAGAAAGGAAAAAATCATTTTTATCCCTCCTCCAATCCTTGTATCCATGTAATAGGAATAAACTAATTACCAAAATATGCTCGAAAAAGGCAAATAATGTTCTGCTAAAATGGGGCAAATTGTTGATGAAAAATGTGAAAATGACGACAGTTGAATTGGATTAGGAGTCAAAATAGGTAAAAACTGATGATGAAGATTGAAAGAGAATAAGGACTAAAGAGTGTTAATAGGTTGAGAAAGCGAGAGAATAAGAAAATTAAGAGATGGAACACCATTTAAACAAAGAGTTACCTGTTGTTTAGGTAGCCGGTCAGTTGGGGGTAATGTCGGAAGAGAGTATGATAGTTAGGATTATAGTGAATTAAAGAATAGTTTGGATTATTATAGGAAGGACGCTCATAGTATGGATTATACCTATTAATTAATCCTAATTTAAATTATGTGACTGATTATTTAAATTACGCCATACTTTTTTGTGTAGACATATTTTAAAAGTTATTTTGCAGGTATCTAATACTCCCTCCACTTTTTTATATTACGTTTTCTCCCATTGGCGACTTTAATATTTACAAAAATATATTTGTTTAAAAATATAAAAATGGTACCATTAAATTCCTTACGAAAAACTCTTTCATATGAGTATACATATCATAATATTTAGTCAAAGTAAAAATGAAAAGTCATATATAAAAAAATAGAGGGAGTATTATTTATTTACTTTCTCCCATTGGCGTATTTACGGGGTGCACTTGCATCCCCCCATTCGTCAAAGTAAAAATTGAAAGTGTAAACAAAGAAGTAGAAACAGCAGTATACTGGTTATGGTCCAACGGTAAGATGCAAGGAAATGTGGTTAAATGTTGCGTGTTCGATTCCCCTTTGTAGCAATTTTGCTTGTCTTTTTTTTTTTTTTTTTTTTTTTTTTTATGTTGATATTATGACTATAGAAAATGAATATAGCCCTTTAATAATCTATAGACGAATCCTGGATACGCCATTGCTTTCTCCTTAATCCTTTTTTTTTTATAACCTTTGGGTTTTTTTTGTCAGAAATTACCTAACATTTAAATCATGTGACTAATAATCTTAAAGAAAGGGATTAAGGAGAGAGTAAATAAATCACATTTTTCCATCAAATCAAACCCCAAAATTAACTTTTTATGATGAAAAACATTAATTAGTACTTGTGAACAAATTAAATATAAACATTAGGTACTTTTGGGCAAAAAAAAAATTAATGTTAGGTACGTACTTGCAAAATGACTTAAATGTTAGGTACGTTGTAACAAAAAACCCTAACATTTGATCATACTAGTTGTTGCACCGCGCCCTATCGGGCACGGTGCCCCAATTTGGCAGAATGCTAAGCGGATATAAGTGGTAGCGTACACTATATATAAATGTATTTGTAGATGGTGGAAGAGCAAAGAATGTATTACAATACTCGCGTAAATGCTCGAAAACGCATGTCTAATGCAAAATAATTATAGCACAACACTCCTAAATTAGAAGGTAGAATGACAACGTCACAAAGGCATAGAAAGCATTTTTTTTACCGACTTAAAACCGAGATTACAACACAAAACGACTACACGAACGCTGATGAAGAAAACATAACACAATTGGTAAGCTTTGGTCTCCTGGCACGATGACACGCGTTGCAGAAAGGTCACGAAAGGCATCATTGAAAGTGCATTCAACATCTTCATCAGTGTGCTTTCGTATACTTTCGTCTTTCTGTCCCGATTATTTGTTTACCTTTGCTTTTGGTTGACGGTCATTTGTTACTTGTGCCAGTTAAGAGAAAAAAAACTCTAAAAGAAATGTCATTAACATTACACGGACGTGAAGTATGGCTAACCAACCAGTCATTAGCAGTTCGTTGTGAAAAATGGCTAACCAGCCAGTCATATAACAAGAATGAATTCACTGTCGGTCTAAAATTTGGTAAAACTTCAAAAGCTCGTCACAAATCCGATTGAAGGGAGTGAGTGAAAAGAACGTGTGAACTTTCAAGAAGGAATGAGAATGACTTATCAGATGAGATCAGCAACTTTAGCAGGAAGCTCTTCAATAACTACACTTTGAATATCTGAGAGTATTTTCTCGTCTTCAGTTGTCACAAAGTTAATGGCAACACCCTTTCTCCCAAATCGCCCACTTCTTCCTATATGATGAAGATAGTTCTCCGGCTGAGAAGGAAGATCATAGTTTATGACAAGCGACACTTGTTGCACATCAATCCCACGGGTCAAGAGGTCAGTGATGATAAATTGATAAGAACACAGGAAGAGCCTGACCGAAATTCCCGCATGATGATATCTCTTTTGTTCTGGTCCATGTCACCATGAGTGGCTGACATTGTAGCCAGTCGACCTTGTGACTCGTGTTGACAAAAATGACACTCTGAATGATGGCTAAGGTTTTATATAGATCACATAGAGTCTCAAGCTTCCATTTTTTTCTTGTCCATGTTCACATAGAACTGTTTGATTCCCTCCAAAGTAAGTTCATCGCGCTTTACAAGGATTCTAACAAGCCTATTCATGAATTTTCGGGTAATTTCCAATGCCTCAGGTGGCATAGTTGCAGAGAACCCTCTAACTTGAATTTTCGAAGGCAAGAGTTGGAAAATATCATAACTCTGTAAAAGTTTAAATCAAATCCATATATTAAAAACAAATTCCATCTCAGCAATTATTATATGAGATCAGCCAAACTATCTTAAATACCAACCCATATAGCCAAATAACCAACTAAAACCGAAACCAAGAAAAGTTTATCTCTTAATATGGGTTAAAAACACAATTCAAACATTATTTCTTAATCCAAAGCAAACCAGAGCATTCAATGACCACAGATGTTTCCTCATGCAGTTCCCCACCCGGAGGTCAGATAACATACAAAGATGCTATTATCGTAAATTCGACAAAGTAATATAATAGAAGATCAACCCATTGAACTAAAATCAAAGCACTTATACGCATCAACCCGCTGAAAGCTGAAATTGACAATAAAAATTCCAGACAAACTAATACTCCCTACCTCCCAATCATTTGATTACCCTTGATTAGAAAGGGTAAACAAATGAACGAGATGGATGAAGTAACTCTCATATACGAAACTGCACAAGCCGAAAGAAAATATAATTATACCTCCCTCAATAAAGACAGAAAGTCGAAAATCAGTAGCTTTCAAAGCAGCATTCTCATCCTTAGTAGACGCCCATTAAGTGACACACACGAACAATATTAACAATCCCTCTTAAAATAACGATTGCAGCTTTTTCACTGTAATGTCCTTGAGCAATAATCCTATCAAACAATTGTTCACCTGCACACAACTCCATTACAAGATTAATAGATAGATATTTTATCCTCATATGCTCCTTTAAAATCAACAATATTAAATTGACCACTTAAATGTTGCATTATCTGAATTTCTCATATCTACTTTATCAGCTTGTGTTACCAGTTTTTTCTTTGAAATTGGTTGATTTATATGCTAATTGTTGACCTGTGTTTTTGTCAGTGCATAAGCATGTTACCCCAAATTGTCCCCTATCCAATTCCTCTCCTAATGTGTAGTGCATCTTCATATCATCAAAGAGTTTTCCTAGAATTGTATTTGGGTCAGTTTTAATGTGCTGGTTTTGTTGGGAAGTTTATCACGCCTTTCTTCCGTCACTTAAATGTTAGTGGATACCTAGAGCTGAATAGTATTGCTCGTCTGTGTTGGGTATATAATTACCTAGTTTTCTTTGCCAAGAGCAAGAAAGACACTATCAGAATGCAACTGCAAGTAAACAACCAGCCAATACAATCACTTACACAATGCATACAGCTCAAAAGTCAAAAATATATTCTCCTAGGAAATGGCTCACAATTCACAACTGGCAAGTCAGTAATTAAACCCTCAATATTCACTTACAGTTAAAAGGCAATAAAAGTAGGGTACACCTTATGCCCATTGCCACTGGCATTTCAACTTACCCATAGGGACTACATCAAATTCATAACATATCAAGATCGAAAGAGCAATGATGTTGCTCACTGAGATTTGGACTCCAGCTTAACATACAAGAATAATTGCCCGCTCTATTCTCTCGATAATAAAGGGATATGAGTGAAAATTGTATCCTCAAAACGTAATGCAGCATCACAAATTACAAACCAAACATTTTTTTAAAGGAGAGAAGTGTTGCTAGTAAAGGATACAATCCAAAGCCAGGAGTATAAGTAGCATTCAGTATCTGTTGGTTTCTATAATGATAGATGTGATGGTAGTTGACAATTTTATAGAGAATGTGAACTAAAGAATAGAATCCATGAATGAGTGATGGAGTTACAATTTACCACTATGTCAAGCATTATCTGGTTCCCTGCCTTTAGAACTAAGTTTAAGCAAAAATTCACTTACAATTCATACAAGACACAATGGAACATAAAGAAAATAAAGGAATTAATCGATTAGTAAAGGAATTAATTATATTTTGCAAGGGGTTGAGTGAATCCGGCGGTGGCGGCAGCACAAGCAACCAAAGTGAAGTGTTAAATTATCATAGCCACAAACAGCTTGCAATTTCAGTAACAAGACTACTTGAATAGAAAATTAGTATTTCCCCTTGTATGTTTTAGTAAACCTTTAGATGTCGATAGCGATCATTTCTAGGTGCTAACCATTAATGATATTTATATAAAGTGAACCATCTTATATCATTAGTGTACATTTTAAAGTCTTATGATTCTTACTAACCGTTTTTCTTAAAGAGATGCCTCAATAGACTGGCAGTTTACAATATGTTTAGTATCAGTTGCTTGGTTGGCATACAGTATCAGCTGCTTGGTTGGCACACAAGCAGCTTCTCAACACTAATACTCGAGCACATAGCCAGTCTTAGACTCCCTAAAATCGAGGGAGGTACGCTGAATAACAAGTAAGAGTACGAATTTTTTTTAAGAAGAAAAAATAGATCATTAAAATCACACACACCCAACACCGCACAAAACCAAAACAACATTCAACCGAAACAAGCCCTTAACAAAAAAAGACAAAGAACCCAAACAATCATACCAGAACTTATAGAAGCAGACTCGAGCTTATGTAGCTGAGGTTGAGCAGGAGCATCCTTAGCCTCACGAGCAGTACACTTAGCCATGTTGGTCTGATATCGTTTACCCTGAGACATTGTCACATTCAAAAGATGAGAGCGTGCAACTAAGAACAAAAATAAAAATAAAAAACAGCTCAAAGTCCACCACTACCATTAAGTAAAAACCAAGTACAATGAGTAAAATCTAAAGCGGGCTCATAAGCAACAATATGGTACAACGATAACAATTAAAACTCACATGGAGGGCCACTTAGGTTATGCTATCAGCAAAACAAGAACCTAATTCATAATTGAAAGTAACACCGAAAAATTCAGCCGCCTCACGCTCCTGGAATGGCCAGCCTTCATTATCCAACACAACAAAATAACACAACTCGCATTCAATTAAAACTACAATTGGAGAAACAATTGAAACGAAAAAGAATTGAGAAAATAAATTAAAGGAAGGTAAGCAAAAAACAAGTGGTGGAATAGACCAAGAAAATTGATCGAGGAAACGAAGGAGAGAAAGTGGTGAGGGAAATTATTAATTTGAAAGGGGGTAGGGTTGATTGTTTAGGCATGGAAGGAGGGATATTCGCAAATGGTAAGTGAGGATATGTGATCAGCAAGGGCCCTCAAAAGGAGACCCGCCTTTGCTGGAATATGGTGGAGAAGCTCACGAGGGAAGATCCTGAGGAGTGTCCATGCCAAATCCAGCGACTTGAAGATAGTCCGTGTGTCATCTGCTCCTTGGGTCACAAACTTTCTTTCAAATTTATCCAAAAATTCCAAGTAGAGCTGAGTAAATAATTTATACATGAAATAAGACACGGCCACATCGGTATGACAATCATCACAAATTAAATCGTCATATATGACATTATTGGGAGATTATTTTTAATGATGCCCCTTGTCACTCTAAAATAATCAGAATATCAAAAAGAAAAATTGGATGTTGTACAAATACAAATATTTTTCGTTTGACTCGATGGCCAACTGGGCTAGCTTTAAACTATGACCATCTCCTAGAAGGGATTAAGAAAATATACCAGATCTTCCGGAGAAAGCGCTTCTACTCCCACCATAGCTTTCATGGCATGGACATCATTTCCAATAACATAGTTTGCGTACAGCTGGTTCGACAAATCAGAATAATCCCTTCAAGTCATACTCACTCCGATAGCACTCTGCATTTACAATCAGAAAAGTCCAGCAGCAATTTGAGAGCCCTTGTTGTAAGAATCAGCTTGCCATAAACAATTGAATGCTGAAAGAAGTTGACATAAACTAAAGCTTAATATATTTTACCTTCATGAGACGGGAAAAGGACGGAAGGACACTGATTGGTTGATATATCTGCACATGAACAACATAATGCAACATTACGCTTTGTAAAATATGCTTAAGCTTATTTGTTATTTACGTGAATCAGCATATTAAACAAAAATGATATATAATTGTTTAACTGAATCATTTGCACTTAATACAATACACACAGACTTCAACAACATAATTAGAGTTATAGTTCAAAAAATCACGCTGACCCATATCAGCAGTAGTCTCTGCTGACCAAGAACAACTTCGAAAGGAAACAAATAGCTCACTTAGGAAATATAGTAATCAGAATTTAGAGTTCAATAAACACATTATCATTACACTAATCACACATTTATTGATCTAGGTCTCTTCGGTAGAGATCATAACGACAAAGAAAACACAAGCATGGCTCACTTATTCAACCAACCAACCCCAATTTGTCCAATAACATGAACCGTTGATCATACAAGAGCACAACTACAACCGCGACAAAATAAAGAAAGTACTCGAAATTCAATCATAGGTGAGTCTGTTCATATCAAGGTCGACCGCTACACACAGGTGATCAAAAGACCAATTACAACAACAACTATCACACATGCAAAAGCATATTACAATCATGAGTAACAATCTAACCAAACTACTCATAATTTGGGTACCCCCACAAGCAAATAAGGTTCATAAATTACTGAAAAATAGGAAGAAAACACAGAGGAATCAAGGGCAATTCACCTGTGATTGATCTACCAAAAGTAGATGAAAGAGGGGGAAGTGGTAGTGTTGCTACTCGATGGTATCCGTCGTCTTCAAGAACAACTACTGTAATTACATAACAAAAATCACAAAGGTAAGCAGTACAAAAATCGAAATTGAAGAATAACTGTTGTAATCACATAACAAAAATCACAAAGGTAAGCAGTACGAAAATCATAAACTGATGAAAATTAAATAAATAAAATGAGAGTGAGAAAAGACATGCAAATAGGAAAATGGAAGTAATCAGTCGCTAACACCGCCTGTGGGTGAATCAAAACCCTAATTAATTAATCCAACGACATCAGTATCTGTGCTTTGGCGATGGCGATGATATCAAAGTACCAAATTGCAAACAACCGAAGAAACCACCCCTCAAACGAAAACTCCAGTGATGTCCCCGTTTATGCTGTAGTAACGAACTAAAAATAACCCAGAAAATTAAATTGGAAAATAGCATCCCGAATTCCCGACATGCAAATGTTCACCAAAAATAAAATGGAAAAAATAAGATGACAAACAACAATGGAACGCACCTGCTACTGATCCGTAAAAAGCAAAAAAGAGGGGAAAGTTGAAGGGAACTCGCCATATATATGAAGATGAGAAGAAAAAGTATGGCTGAAGAAGAGACAACATATGAGAATTAGAGAGAAAATACATGGCTGCAAAGGACAGGGAGAATGGAGTAGAACGGAGAAGAATAAGAAAAAAATGAGGAGCAAAATAGTCAGAAAAACACAAAGGAGGGGCAAAATGGTCAGAAAAGCACAATGTTACTGTGCTGGGAACAGTAACCCATCTTTGGGTTTTTTAAAGAGTATATAAATATAGAAAAATACACTTATTATTCAACTAGTTTAGGCCCCATGCAATAAATGCATGACATTTAGAGTTTTTTTTTTTTTTTTTTTTTTTTTTTTTTTTTTTTTTTTTTTTGGGAAAGTGTAAGTATATTATATCAACAAAAATTGTACACCATCCAAGTTCAGTACAAAAGAAGTATAAAAAAAGATCCATAGCACTATCTAGAATTAAGGACAAATAACTCAGTGCAAATTCCTAATCCATGTTTCATCAAATGTAGTGATGGCTGACGTATTCGTAGCCCAAAATCTGGTTAGAATTCCTTGAATAATCTGATGGACAATCACCTTAGGATGAGACACCTGCTGCGTAAGTCTAGCTTTATTACGTACTTGCCAGATCAGATAGAACAAATGAACATGGCATGCACACACAATTCTTCGTCTGAGAATGCTACTCCTTCTCCCTCTGCTATTCCATTGCATAATGTTATTGGGATTAAAATTCACCTGAAGTTTTGCATGCAGCAAAGAGACACATCTGCTGCTAAGAGAACATTCAAAAAATAAGTGCTTGTGAGTTTTAGTCGCATTGTGACAAAGGTAGCAGACCATATCAGGACCTCCACCCATGCGAGCTAATCTGTCCCTAGTAAGCAATCTGCCAAGTTGTGTTGCCCAGAAAATGAAAGAGGTCCTAGGCACATTCATAGAATTCCAACAGATCCTCCACCAGGAAATGGAAAGAAGTCTCCGTCTGAACCAGTTATACCCTGCCTTGATAGTATACTCTGCAGAATTGCCCAACCACATATCAGAGATGTAAGCAGTCCTAAACTTAGCCATAACATGGGCAATTTTTTTCCAAGACCAACTACAGTCTTGTGGAGGAGTGTAGTTGGTCCAGTGAGATCCCTTCAAGTAGACATGATTTATCCATCGCGCCCATAAGTGATTTTTCATAGAAGCAACCCACCAGACATATTTCCCAAGCATCGTAGTGTTCCAAATTTTAGCATTTTTAATGCCTAAGCCACCCTCTTCTTTAGGAGTACAACACTTGTCCCAATTGACAGCAGGAGGATGCATATACGAGTCACTACCCCATATAGATAGTTTCTTAAGATACTATCTATTCTGTTCATGATGCAATTGGGAATAAGAAAAATGGAGGCCCAATAAGAGTGCAAAGTATGAAGAACAGAGGTGACTAGGGTAAGTCTACCAGCATAAGAGAGATTCTTAGCTCCCTAAGCCCTAAATCTGGCAGTAATCTTATCAGTCAATTTCCTCCCCTCATTCTTAATAAGTTTCTTGGAAGAAATAGGGATGCCTAAGTATTTGAAGGGAAGAGACCCTTCCTTAAAACCAGAAATTTGTAAAATATCAGTCTTTACCTGAGGACTGACACCATTAAAATAAATTTCAGTTTTGTCTTTGTTAAGGCACAGGCCAGAAGCTGCTGAGAAAGTAGAGAAAGCTCTAAGAAGCCACATTATAGATACATCATTGCCTTTACAGAAGAGGAGCAAATCGTCAGCAAAAAGCAAGTGATTCAATTTCAAGTGACTACACATGGGATGAAATCTGAAGTTATCCTGTTGCCCAACCACAGTAAGGATTCTGGACAAATAATCCATACAAATGGTGAACAGGAGAGAAGATAATGGGTGCCCTTGTCTTAGCCCTTTCTTACCTTGAAAGAAACCAAAAGAATTCCCATTTAAAGATAAAGAGTAAGATGGGGTAGTAACACAAACCATTATCCATTCAATGAACTGCTTAGGGAAGTTAAAAGCATGAAGCATCTGATACAAAAAGTCCCACGCAACAGTATCATAGGCTTTTTTCAAATCAATTTTGAGAAGGCAACGAGGAGAAGCAGCCTTTCTATTATACAATCTAACAATATCTTGGCAAATTATGACATTTTCCACAATGTTCCTACCCTTCACAAATCCTCCTTGGCTAATATTCACTATATTAGGAAGAATCACACTCAATCTATTGCATAAAAGCTTAGCAATACATTTATATAAGGTGTTGCAGCAGGCTATAGGTCTGAATTCCATCACACCCTTAGGATTATTGACTTTGGGAATCAAGGTAATATTAGTGGTATTAAGCTGTTTAAGAAGCTTACCTGTAAGGAAAAAGTCTTTCACAGTAGAACATGCATCATCACCAACAATGTCCCAGGAATCTTTAAAGAACTGGCTGGTGCAGCCATTAGGACCAGGACTTTTGGAGGCAGGGATAGAGAATAGGCATAGCTTAATTTCCTCATTGGAGACAGGCCTGAGTAAAATATTGGTATGGTGCTCAGTAATGCAATTGCCAGTTCTAATAGTAGGCTTATGGACCTTAGCAGTATTACTAGAGGAGACTAGAAGATGAGTATAGTAATCCAAGAAAGCCTGCTCAATAGCCGAGGGATCCTGATGTATGAAACCAGAAGCATCAGCTATTTGAAAGACCTTATTATGGATCTGTCTAGCTTTGATCTTACTATGAAAATATCTGGAATTCTCATCTCCTCCCAGATTCCAATCCACCTTAGCTTTCTGATGCAGATAACTAGCAGTGGCTTTGCTCAGATTTTTATCAAATTCAGTAGCCAATTGTTCAGCAGCCAGAATTTGGTGATCATGAGGATTAGAGTGCATCTGAGATTGAAGATCATCCAGGAGAAGCTTAGCAATATCAGTGCTCTTTTTAATGTCAGTGAACTTATTTTTATTCAAAGATTTCAGGGGATGCTTTAAGGGTTTGAGTTTAGAAATAACTTGGAACATTCTATCCCTTGAAATAGATTTACTCCATTCCTGGGTGATGATATTAATGAATGAAGGGTCCATGCTCCACATGTTGAAATACTTAAAAGAGGGTCTTCTATTGTGCACAGTATTCCTTCGTTGGCAAAGGCATGGACAATGATCAAAAGTACCTTCATTCATGAAAAAAGCAGTGCTATCAGGATAGAGGTAAGAACATTCAATGTTGATGAGGCATATGTCAATTCTAGAGAAGACTCGAGTAGAAGGGGAGTGCTTGTTGTTCCAAGTGAAATAAGAACCATAAGCTTGAATATCAGTCACCCCACAGTACTCAACACAATGCCTGAAATCTCTAATCTCAGACCAAAGTACCTCACTACCCAATCTTTCATTAAAATTAAGTAAAGAGTTAAAATCTCCACAAATACACCAAGCCATTTATCATGTGCCCAAAGATCTTTAATAATCCAAATCTCGGTGACATCACGTAATATGACCACCAATGAGTTGGATGTATCCAAATAATGAATATTATTTTTGACACCTTCCCAATGATGTCCTAAGTTATGCAGAACATAAAGAAAATCTTGAGCTTTTATTTTGGTCTCAACTAATCCAAATAAACCAATATTATTATGATAAAGAAATCTCCCAACATCTAATTGTTTACTTGGATTATTAATTCCTCTGACATTCCAAAATCTTATATTATCCATTACCATTAGAATGCTCATTGCCACTTCCCTCTGCCTCTTCTATCAAACTCTTTCCTTTATCCTTTAGAGGTGAAACTGCAGCCAAATAAGTTTTCCCGGGATTGAGATGTGAGGCTACCACATGATCTTGCCTAGAGATCTGTATAATAGGGCTAGTAGAGAGAGGTATCAAAGAAGAGTCATGAGATATAGGTCCTCCACAGGGGAGCTCAGTTGATGAAGGGACCATAGTGTGAGCTGGTGAACCAGGTGGGGGAGGATTAGTCTTAACAGGGATAGTAGCAGGCTTAGCTACTGACCTCCAGACCTTGGTTATCCTTGGGGCAGCAGCCTTCTTCCTACAATCCTCCTTAGTGTGACCTACTCCCCTACAAGATCCACATACCACAGGCTTCCATTCATATTCTACACACACACACACACATGCCTCAGCTCCAGTTTCATCCTTGAAGTAAATTTTATCAGGGAACTCTTGTCCAACATTAACCTCCACCATAATTCTGCATATCCAATTCTAGTCTTATCAAGAGTAGCTTCATCAATTATCATATAGTTACCAACTAAAGATGCAGGCTTTTCCAGACATTTCACCCCCTAAAATTTCAGACCTAGCCCACAAAGCCGAATCCACACAGGGACTGCTTTAACATGTTCTTTAGCCATAGAAGCTGTCGCAGTCCATGGTTTGACAACAAGGGGTTTGTTTTCAAACATAGGGAAGCCTTGCTTTAAGACCAAGTCCTTACATTCCATAGTGGGGAAGTGAACAAGAAAGGCACCATTAGGGAGGAAGGAAATGTGACACCCCCATACTCCAAGTGCCTTACCAGAACCACTCAGGTATAGGAACGTCACCATCTCGGTTACCCGAGGCAATGATAATCATCAGACAATAAATAAACATACTTAAATAGCAAATAACGTTTAACGTGATTACATGCCAAAAACGATAACTGAGAAAGAGATACAAGTTCTCCAAAACTGTCTACTATCAAAAGACTATAAAACTATCAGACACAGCGGAAGACTTCTAAACTGTATCGTGGTGACTCCTCCCAGTTATCCCATACGCATCAGCTCATACCTGCTCAATAACTGCTCACCACCCCCGAATGGATCACCACAATTTTTAAAAACAATAAACGGGGTCAGTACTGATTACATAAAAACAAATGCCACAAAGAAACAACGTCACAAACAGCTCAAGCAGTTCACACAAATCCCCAGTCTCCATCTCCAAACTCCACACAACTGACTACACACTAAAGTGCTTAGTCCTGCTAGAGTACCTATCGCAACAAGTACTCCACGCCGTCAGTGGGGGACCGTAGTCGTACCCATCAAATCCCCGCTCATCTCCATCGAGCGATAAACCCAAGTTCATTAATGTGCACATCCCCTCCGTGACGGGTTCCACAGAGGGCGAATCAAGGGCGTGAAGCCACTCCCGCAAGTGACTCCACTTAGCCAGGGACGCACCCCGAAGATCACAGACAGTTACACAATCAATCAACAGTATACTATCAACAACACCAAAACCAATCCAACAATACAATTACTCAATAGTTACAACAATAATTACCAACAACTTATGTAGCCAATACTGAGTAGGGAAACCCTACCTGGAAAGAAAACACCACAGACGATCAAGCGGCTAAGTCAGAATCTCTCCTCAACGAATCCTCCTCCTATCATACATACATACAATCACAACCATATTGACATAAATCACCCGAAACCCCGAAATCACCCAATTAGGGTTTAACCAACATTAACAAAACATTATAAAATTTATATGAAAAGCTTACCCTCGACACAAGGATCACAACGGCATAAAGAACAAGATGATCCAACGAACGTAGCCTTGGGAATTTGCTAATGATGCGATAAAATGAACTTACGTAACTCCTTTCTTCTCAATTAGGTTTTTAGAATAGTTAAAAAGGTTTAAGAAAAGTGACGGTATCATTATATATTAATCTCGCATCATTAACAAAACCTGTCAAAACTCAGCCCGTAAACTCACTTACTTGATCGAGTAAGGCACTTACTCGATCGAGTGCCCCCTACTCGATCGAGTACCCAACTTACTCGATCGAGTACCCTATAGGCAGACTACTGTTTTGCGTCAAAAACTACTTACTCGACAGAGTAAGCCCCACTCGATAGAGTACCCAAAGACTCATAAAACCGTAGTATTACAGTCTTCCCTCCTTAAAAAGAACTTCGTCCCCGAAGTTCAAACCACAACAAAACAAAAACACACTGACACCCTCCCGACACAACAACAAAAACAAAACTCAACATAAAACTCCAAAACATACTTACCAAACCAAACTCAACCCGAATCAAAATATACATTAACTATATCAAAATAAAACAACGCAACTAAGAACTTAAAAAAAAACTCCAACCTACAAAACATGAACTCTTAACACCAACTCCACCAACTATGCCTACCTCCACAACATGGCTCACGATATCGTATCAACTACATAATAGTCTCCCTCGACGCCAACTCCAAACACTACCAACTACTATCCACAAATGCTGCTAGCTCCATAACATATTATCCACTAGAAAATCCAATAACAAGACACTCATAAACATCAATCGGAATGTTACATTCTACCACCCTTAAAAGGAACTTCGTCCTCGAAGTTTACTCCCACTCAACATCATCATCCAACTGTCAACACTATCAAACTCATAAACATCCTCGCCCAACTGTCAACACTATCTTACTCATAAACATCCTCACCCAACTGTCAACACTATCGAAGAATTCTCACACTCCTGGACATCACACTACTACAAGCACGGCCATGATCTTTAACAAAATCAACCACAACACAAATCAATCTTTTATTCTACATCAAGACTCAAACTTCCAAATCTACTACAACATGTACAACCATTAAACTTTTTTTATCGCATCCTACTCCTCTTAAGATAAATATTACGTCCTTGTAACTCTCTAATACTAAATCCTTTGTCATACTTCCCAAAATCCTCATCACCATCGCATGTGAAAGGTAACCGCCTATAATCTAAACACTCACCATTCCTATATCCTTGTCTCTCTTACTTAAGCAGCTCTCGTACCTCAATTCATTCAGCACACCACCTAACCTATACCACAAAATCCTTAGCTTAACCAAAATTTTAATTCTTCCACATTACCGCAACACGATAAACCTCTCTATATAAACTATATAAAACTCCTATGGCCAAAAGCCTAACTCACGATCCACACTTGTTACGTACACTCACACTAGATCCTCAAGTTCTTTTCTTTCATTACCGCAAAACCCATACATAACTTAACATGACACTAATTCCCAACACCCTACACTCACTGTCCCAAAATCTGATTATGAACCACCTGCAGCGTCCAGATCAGTACAACACATGTTCTACCAATCATTTACCATGACTATGTCTAATGCCTCATCTTAAAACAAAATCAAAATTACCGTTACAACCTCTCACAACTGTGTCCCATCAACAGAAAATAACTATACCATGACAACAACAGAAACATTCATAACTCTCTTCCATACCATACTCTACCCTCACTCCCAAACTGAAACTGGTAAGAGACATCAATAAACAAAACAACCGTCTATCTGTACAAACCGAAACTCACAGGAAGCAGCATCAAACAACACAACAATCTATGTATAACTGGTATGTACTTTTGAAAACTCGTATCATAATCATCCCGCCTACTCCACCACAACCGGTGACGGCATCACAACACCGTCACCAACAACCGCACCGCAGCGCGAAAATACTCGCATCACAACACGAAGTACCGTGCCCGGATCACCACCCGAGGCACCACAACCACACCGATAGACATCCCAACTTACACAATCTCATAAACACTGACTCAGCATAACTTCTCGGACAAGAAAAACTTACTCAAATCAACTTTACTAAATCACAACGCAACATATTATATGAATTAAACAGGTAATAACCTCATTAATATCATCCCCTTACCATATCACAGAATAACATATATAATGAATACAAACAAGTATAACCAGTCATGCCAGATCACTCAAATTATTACCTTTTTAATCATCATTCCACTAGGTTACCGCATCCAACATATATTACAGAACATTCAGATAACAGCTTTATAACTATTACACCATACCACTTACCGTGAGGTCAGAACCTCACACAAACATTTATATACATATTAGATCCGTAATGACATCCAACTAGTCAATCCTGATCACGTAAGTTACCACCTGATAAAGGTTACCCCTCGCCCGAGCTTAACTCGTATCCCCTCATAACAAATTCTCCCGTTCGCACAACAATCATTTCCTGCCAAATGTAACCATAATATTAATACTTAACTACTAGCAACCGCCTCCTATAACCATATCTTATGCTCCCTCACAACCATACACATCAATCATGTCTCTACAAAATCAACCTCTTTAGAATGACCATCTTTCCTATTTATCATCACCCTTAACCACTAGTGACAACACCTCAATACTACCATCGTTCGGACATCAAGCCTCTACACTCATCTCTAAACATCACGGTTTCTTTTCTATCTTTGGTTAGCATCCCAAATAACGAACATCACCTCAATACTACCATCGTTCGGACATCAAGCCTCTACACTTATCTCTAAACATCACGGTTTCTTTCCTATCTTTAGTTAGCATCCCAAATAACGAACATCAAACCCATCAACCAAATTACCTCAACATTATTTCCAAATCCATCCTTAATTATATCGTCACCCAACTCACCACCAAGATCTCATATCGTGCAAATTATTTACTCGGCTTCTTACTTTCCTTAATTCCCCGAAACTCATGACTAATCATGTTGTCCTGAAACTCCTATATAACTGTTAACTCAAATCCTCATGATAGTATCATACATCTCGACGATTCCTTACTTTTATATCACATAACTCCGGTGAACATTTTCCTAGTTTTACTCCCCTCATTCTTTTCTTTTTACACTCGACAAAATCAATTAACCATTCAAATCCTTATTACTTCTACCTAACTCTTTAGTGCTCCGGTTACCTTCTCATTGCTCCAAAACTCACATCTCATTATTTCATATCAGTATCATCTCACTCTTTCTTACTATGGATTTTCTCTTATTATGCTATCACTCACACTTATCACTAATCAGTCCAGACCATCCCAGACTATCACTCACACTAATCACCAATCACCTTATTTTTTTTTCCATCTAGAATCCCAAAACTCATTTTATATCGTTACTTGCCCAAGGAAATCACACATTAGTTTCACCTCTTGATAATACAAATTTCCAAACCCACTCACTATCTGCAAATCCACATCGCGACATGTCTCCATTAAGTTCACTATATACCACTCTTCTTCATCCCTCTATAACGATCTTTCCATCTCCCTACATAATTCTTTACACATCTCAAGTTGCCACTATCCAATCCTTCCTTTCAATCTTTTCATTCTCACGTTCCTTAGACTCACATCATCCCTTGCCCACCTTCACTTACTTTTACATTACTCAACACACAATCATATCACTCATCTCATCTCACAAAACATGCTTCATGCCTCAATAAACCTTACCAATTTTCCTTTTCTTTTTCCACTATATACTACAATCACATATAACTCATGTCCTTCCACCGAACTCATAATCATCACAGGTGCCACTCCTTACGTCATAAGATTGGGTAACTTACGCATCAAGACCAACATATACGTGAAATAACATATAAAGAAGCAAAATAACACCTTTGAATTAAACATAATAGGCAACGAAGTCAAAATATAAGCATATGACCCGGAACAGTGGTCACTAGATCGAGTACAAGCCACTCGATCGAGTTTACGGGCTGAGTTTTGATGGGTTTTGCTAATGATGCGATGAAATGAACTTACGTAACTCCTTTCTTCTCAATTAGGTTTTTAGAATAGTTAAAAAGGTTTAAGAAAAGTGACGGTATCATTATATATTAATCTCGCATCATTAACAAAACCCGTCAAAACTCAGCCCGTAAACTCACTTACTCGATCGAGAAGGCACTTACTCGATCGAGTGCCCCCCTAATCGATCGAGTACCCAACTTACTCGATCGAGTACGCTACATGCAGACTACTGTTTTGCGTCAAAACTACTTACTCGACAGAGTAAGCCCCACTCGATAGAGTACCCAAAGACTCATAAAACCGTAGTATTACAGGAAATTTTATCAAATTTATATTTTCCCCAAATGTTATTGATAAAAGCCGACATCCTAGCCCATGGTGGATTTCCTCCCAACACATAGCATATAACTTCTGTAGACCAATAGTCAAGCTCTGGTTGGACATCCTCCATAGAAATATGCAGAAGTTCTTTCGACTTAGGGCTAGAAGAGCGGGAACGAGTCTTACCAGTAACTGTAGTCAACCCAGGTTCCTCTGCAACAGGGTCCACTTCTACCTCCGAGTCGACATCATTTTCCACCACCGAATCCAGGTTAATGACAGGAATCCTCACAATCTCACTAACCGGCTTCATGGATTTCCCGACAGCAGATTGCGGAATTGCTATCTCAGCGGAGCTGGATGCAGTCATCACCAAATCCTGTGGTTGATCCATATCGTCAGTACTGCCAATATGAAGATTATCAATATTTGTGAATGATAGACGTAATTTTGCTTTTGATTTAGGCCTGCGTTTGTTGAGAGAAGATTTAGGTTTAGGTCTGTTTGCCATTTGCAACTGAAACACTAATTTCCTAGAGAGGATTTTCTCTCTCTAGGGTTCATTCTCTCTCAAACTCCACGTGATTTTTCTCTAGGACATTTTTAGAGTTTAAAAGCAGTAAGTTACATATATAATAGTGGTATCTTATAAACTGATCATATTTCTCGTCATTGTATTTTACTTTGAGAAGAAAAAGTTGGCTCAACGTGCGAAAATGTATTTTACAGAAAATATTTTTATACCACAAAGCTGATGATTTCAATTTATAAGTTCTCTCAATTTCTTTATTTGCCATGAAAGTAATAATAGCGGTTTACAATTCTGTTTAGTACATAGTATGGTTCAAAATATTCTCAAATAATAGCATCAATAAAAGATTTAACAGTTTATAGTTTTATAAAAAAAAATTATTATATTTTAATTAAACAAATTATAATTTAAATTTTAGTGAAAATATCATAATTTGATGAATAATTTAATTTTAATGAAAAAATAATAATTTAATGAAATAAATCATAATTATAAGTTTTCCTATTTATTGAATGCACTTAAATGTAATTAGTTTCTTTATTTAAGAAGATACTTTTTGTAGGTAAATCTTGTGAGAATAGCTATTCTTTTAGTAGATAGGGGATTACTTTAAAAGCAATAAGATTATTTATACTATTTTAAAATGTGTCTGTCTAAAAGAGATTACTTAAATTTTTTTGGCTGATCAAATTCAAGAGAAAAACACCGCACTCAAATGATTTGACGCATTACCCTTAATCATGTAAGAGATAGGGAAGATTATACTCATCGAATGACATGTAATAAGGAAAACTTGTGGAATACAAGATAAGACACATAAATTGAACCAAGAATCCGAACATGTAAACAACCTTCTTATTTTTGACAAAAAATACTTTGCATATTTATTATCCCATCATAAGGGAAGTGTTTGTCGAGGCTTAGCCCCTCTTGAGTACCAAAAATAAAATAAAATAAGGGAAGTGTTTGCGACCATGGGTAATGTTATTGCTCAACCACGTTTGATAACTTGATTCATAACGTACCTACCAGCTACCACAAGGCACAGCTACAACATTTAAAAATAGGATCATAAGATTACGATTTACGACCATAAGAAAGGCACAAATGAAAAAAACAATTGTTTCATTGGTTCACGATAATGCACATTTTCGATCATGCGAGAACTTGTGCCTACAAGACATCTTCCGACCAACCAGTCTAATTTTATTTATTTTGGGGCAAAGAAACAACACTTTTGGGATTTGAGCTTTAGAATAACACTAAGTCTTTCCTTGTGACGGCATATCCGTCACAAATTTGCGACGGGTCTAGTAATATCCATGTAGGTAGATAAGACAAAACAGACTGCTACTCCCTATGCACTTTACTTTTGTCTTATCTACCCTACATGAGTAGTACTTGACCCATCGCAAGTTTAAGATAGATATACCTGTCACAAATGATAATTTGTGTTAGAATAAAGCTTATTATGTGAAGCCAAACCTTGAAAAAAAACCTCTTCCCCAAGTTCAGTTGAAAGTCTCATGCCATATATAAATCACTAATTGTCACGGTCCGGGACTTTGAGCCGGAAAGTGGCACGCACCCTTGTCTAACACATGACAAGAATGCAAGCGAGAGCGTCAAGCACTAGTAATCTTATATTGTTATTGAGCTTAAATGTAATGGATGATCCTCCAAAATCTCAATGTAGAGATCCTCCTTTGATTGCACCCAAAACAAATCCCTTAAACTAATATATTAATTAACTAGATTAATATAGTAGTATCCTTAAAATAATTCTAATAATACTCTTATTACTACACTAGTAATGTTATATTGTTATTAGAATTTAGGATGAATAATCTTTTGCTTTTCTAAAACTAGTTTAGAGAGAAGTGGGAGAGAAGGAGGTAAGAATGCATGTGAATGAAGTGAATATGGAGAAGTGTAAAATGAGAACATAAATCTCACAATTAAAAGGAGGGAGTGCTGGGTATGGGGAAGGCTAAATGCCAAACCTTGGCATCTCCTTTTGCTTTTACACTTCTCAGTATTGTAGGTGTGTAAGCTAGTGTAGTATAGGTTTGTTTACTCATATTTTATCACATAAAATAATTCACCCACTAACACTTTTACCCTCAATATTTTGGTCCATATATAAGATGGACTACCATTTTATTTTGTCAATTTCTCACTTGTCACACAATATGTCACATGTAGTATGTAACATGTTATTAATTAATTTAATGCATATTTATCAAATAAATATCATTTTATATATTAATTAAATTACATACAACAAATTGACTAGTGATTCTTGATCACATAAATAAAATAGGTCATATAATTATAATTCACAACATATTGTAATTATATTTAACCATTCATTCTTATCTCAATTGTTTCACAAACAATAATCAATTTTAGTAATAAAGTTTTTTACTTACTGAAATAAATCTTATTTAATCTAATTACAATAAGATATAAATATTCTCTTTCACAAATGAATTATTCAATTTTAAGGAATTGATTAACTTGTATCGTCATCCAATTAATCAATTTGTCTATTAAGGGAATTGTCCTATATGTGTGACCTTAAGGGATCAACTGATCACCACCGTCAAATGACAGTAATGTCAAACTCTAGTTAGCCAATCATTACTGATTAATGTTGATCAGTTAACTATATATATGAATCATCCCTTACGTATTCTTAATATGAGATTTAAACATGTGATCGCACTATTGTTGAGGACACATACTTCAAAAATCTCCCACTTGTCCGAGACAAGTGTGCGTCACCAATTTTCTTGTCCTATTACAATCTCTCAGGCCACTTAATGCAAGGTGTCTCGTAGGTCGTACTTGAATTTGGTCATGTCTTGAGTGTTTTCCTCGATCTGGAGAGTAACTGTCTGACCAGAATTATCTACCGTAGTTACCTTCCGAGCGTAGCTACGCATTTTCAGTTCACTACTCCTCGAGTGGCCCTGAGATTTCAAACAACCCTGATAAGGGGGTGGACAATTCCTATCGCATTATTCCCTTCATATAGCCACAGTTCATCATGACCCAAAATATAATCATTTGACCTC